>NW_022196903.1:136175481-136182105 GCF_008632895.1 Mastomys coucha | reverse complement strand
CAAGCAAAGCATTCAGTCTCACTCTTTGTTGTTCTCTTACAAGCCACCTCCCTAGTTAATTGTCTATGGGTATATAGAAGCAGATACCATTTGGGGTATATAAATACTTTTGAAATATATAAGCTGTTATATGTTCATAAAACATATGTTATAATATATGTAATATAATATATGTAATATACATATATAATATAATATATGTTCTGAAAACCAGAGTATAGTGTAAAAACATGAAATAAACAATACTACTAATAGAGAGGCTGAGATAGGAGAAGCAAGATTTCAAGACCCTTATGTAGTACACAGCCAGACACTATCACAAACGAACAAGCTGAAAGTATAGGAAGATTGTACAATATTGGACCTATTTCTCCAATTACCAAATTAGAGAGATCATTGAATGACAATCAACAAATTTCTAATTCCTCATATATTTGTATTTCAATCACTTAGGATATGTTGGTAATATTAATTTTCATATTAAGATATTAAGAAAAAGTGATTCTCACTTCCTGTTATCTTTGTTGTAAGAGGTGGAATTAGGTTTGTGTGGATTTGTTGAAAGATTACTTTCTTGCTTCTTCTAGGGTGTAGTTTTGCTCCTTATGTTGATTTTTCCATCTATTATCCTTTGCAGGGCTGGATTTGTGGAAAGATATTGTATAAATTTGGTTTTGTCATGGAATATCTTGATTTCTCCATCTATGGTAATTGAGAGTTTTGCTGGATATAGTAGCCTGGGCTGGCATTTGTGTTCTTGTAGGGTCTGTATGACATCTGCCCAGGATCTTCTTGCTTTCATAGTCTCTGATGAGAAGTCTGATATGATTCTGATAGGCCTGCCTCTATATGTTATTTGACCTTTTTCCTTACTGCTTTTAAAATTCTCTTTTTGTTTAGTGCATTTGGTGTTTTTATTATTATATGATGGGAGGAATTTCTTTTATGTTCCAGTCTATTTGGAGTTCTGTAGGTTTCTTGTATGTTCATGGGCATCTCTTTCTTTAGGTTAGGGAAGTTTTCTTCTATAATTTTGTTGAAGATATTTACTGGCCCATTACCTTGGGAGTCTTCACTCTCTTCTATACCTATTATCCTTAGATTTGGTCTTCTCATTGCATCCTGGATTTCCTGGATGTTTTGGGTTAGTAGCTTTTTGCTTTTTTCATTTTCTTTGACTGTTGTGTCAATGTTTTTTATGGTGTCTTCTGCTCCTGAGATTCTCTCTTCTATCTCTTGTATTCTGTTGGTGATGTTTGCATTTAAGAATCCTGATTTCTTTCCTAGGTTTTGTATCTCCAGGGTTGTCTCTCTTTCTGATTTCTTTATTGTTGCTATTTCCATTTTTAGATTCTGGATGGTTTTGCTCATTTCCTTCACCTGTTTGATTGTGTTTTTCTGTAGTTCTTTAAGGGATTTTCGCGTTTCCTCTTGAAGGTCTTCTAGCTGTTTACCTTTGTTCTCCTGTATTTCTTTGAGGGTGATATTTATGTCTTTCTTAAAGTCCTGTATCATCACCATGAGAAGTGATTTTATATCTGAATCTCGATTTTCAGGTCTAATGGTGTGTTCAGGACTTGCTATGGTGGGAGAATTGGGTTCTGATGATGCCAAGTGACCTTGGTTTGTGTCATTTATTTTCTTATGCTTCCCCCGGCCATCTGGTTATCTCTAGTGCTACCTGCCCTTGCTAAATCTGACTGGAGCCTGTCCTTCCTGGGATCTTGGTTGTGTCAGAACTCCTCAGAGTCAAGCTGTCTCTGGGATCCTGTGATCTTGGGCTTGTTAGAGCACCTGGGAGTGGAGCTTCCTCTGGGTGTTGTGGGATTGGCTGTGGAGCTTGTGCCCAAGGTCTGCTCAGGACACCAGCCCAGACAGACCAGAGGGAACTCGAGCCACTAGGCTGGCAGAGTTCCTGGTCTTGCTGGTCCCAGTTACTCCAGGTGTTGGGACAGATGTTGGTTCCTCCTCACCTCTGATCCTGGGCAAGTCAGAGCGGCTGAGAATGGAGCTTCCTCTAGGTGTTGTGAGACTGGCTGTGGAACTTGTGCTCAAGGTCTGCTCAGGACACCAGCCCAGACAGACTGGGGAAAATATTCTTGATTCAATTGTTTTTTCTATTTTTGCTGCTTTTATGTTTTCATCAATAAGTTATTGCAATTTCATCATTGCCATTTTGTGTATATAGTATTTAAAAATATAATTTAAGATTTAGGGTTCATTAAGATGAATTAAATTAAAAAATAGCATTTGTCCCTTTTTGGAGACTTTTTAATTTTGCAATATTTTTATACTTTTGATCTATTCATTTTGTTCAGATCCCTTTACCATCATCTAAGGAAAAAAATAGAATCACTTTCCTGCAATTAATTTTAAAAATATGAACTTCTTTATCAAAACTATATAGATAAATTATAAACATAAATGTATAAAATATTATAACTAGCATATAAAATATTATAACTATATTTAGATGAATAAGATATATAATTCATATATCTTGTGTTTAGTTCATAACTTAGTTTCATAATTGAAGAGTTGTATAATTGCTTAAATTTTATATATGTATGCATAATATAATCAAATAACTAAAAACTAGAAATTTAGAATGTAGTTTTATATATGGTTCTGTAGCTCAAGACACATAGAAGCCAAGTGTCACAACTCAGAGCTATCTTTGTGGAAAACAAGTTAAATCAAGAAGAAATGAGGTTGTCTTGTAAGTACATGTATGTCCTGAGAATCTATTGGTCCATATACTAGGGGATTCTTCTAGTAGTAGAGTGAGAGAAAGAAATGTCAACAAGGATTATCCATGGAAGCAGAGTGAACATGCATGTACAGTTTGGAGAATGTGTTAGAAGGAAGCAGACAAAAGAGGACTTGGCCAATGTCTTAGTCAGGGTTTCTATTCTTGCACAGACATCATGACCAAGAAGCAAGCTGGGGAGGAAAGGGTTTATTCAGCTTACACTTCCACATTGCTGTTTATCACCAGAGGTAGTCAGGACTGGAACTCAAGCAGGTCAGGAAGCAGGAGCTGATGCAGAGGCCATGGAGAGATGTTCCTTACTGGCTTGCTTCTCCTGGCTTGCTCAGCCTGCTCTCTTATAGAACCTAAGACTTCCAGCCCAGGAATGGCACCACCCACAAGGGGCTCTACCCCCTTGATCACTAATTGAGAAAATGCCCCACAGCTGGATCTCATGGAGGCACTTCCCCAACTGAAGCTCCCTTCTCTGTGATAACTTCAACCTGTGTCAAGTTGACACATAAAACCAGCCAGAACAATTGACCCCTTGTCAACTTGACACACAAACACATCACTATTAAGCCTCAACCCTTATTTTCTTATTCATACCCAAGATCTAAAGTCCCACAGTCTTACATATTAAAAGTTCAATCAATTTAAAATGTTCAATATCTTTTAAAATTCAAAGTCTCTTAACTGTGGGCTCCACTAAAATACATTCTTCCTTCAAGAGGAAAAATATCAGGGCACAGTCACAATCAAAAGCAAAACCAATGTCTGGGGTCCAACTCACAATCTTCTGGGCTCCTCTAAGAGCTTAACCAGTCACTTCTCCAGTTCTGCCCTTTACAGCACACATCTTGTCTTCTGGGCTCCAGATGCCTGTACTCC
Organism: Mastomys coucha; assembly: GCF_008632895.1. Classification (NCBI taxonomy): domain Eukaryota; kingdom Metazoa; phylum Chordata; class Mammalia; order Rodentia; family Muridae; genus Mastomys; species Mastomys coucha. The sequence goes on along the minus strand of NW_022196903.1, from coordinate 136,178,462 downwards.
ACTGCTGCTGCTGTCCTTGGTGGTTATTGCATGGTACTGGCATTCCCAAAACACTGCTGTAACTAGGCTTTACCAATAGCCTCTCATAGACTGTCTTCACGGTGCCAAGCCTCAACTCATTTGCATGACACCTTCAGTCCTGGGCCATCAATTGCAAACTGAGGCTGCACCTTCACTTATGGCCTTCCATGGCCTCTCACTGTGCCGAGCCTCAGCTGTTCTTCATGACCCCTTTGTGCTGTCAAAACAAGTACTACCTGGGTGACTCTTATACATTACCAAGTCCTAGTGCAGCATAAGGTACAACCTTGGCTATCTCTGGAACACAGCCTCTTTGTGCTCTCAGAAAACACTTCCCAGAAGATGTCACCTCAGTGATTCTGGTCTCTTTTTAACCACGGCTAATTTCTTAGCTCCAGCTAACCAGCATCAATAGTCTCAGTAATGTAAAGTTTTCACTTTAGTAGTTCTGGTATCTTGTTAATTACAGCTGATACTTCAGCCCCAGCTAACCAAAACCACAGAATCTTCACAATCAAAACAATATGGCCCTGATAAGAGTCTTTAATCTTCCCTCTGAAAGTTCACAAGCCAGGCCTCCATCTCTGCACTGTTCTCAACATGATCTTCCAAGCTTACATAGAACATCCCACAGAGTTCTTAACAACCAGTGGTTCTTCTAGCTCAAAGTTCCAAAGTCCTTCCACAGTCCTCCCCAAAACATGGTCAGGTTGTCACAGGAATACCCCACTATGCTGGTACCAATTTGTCTTAGTCAGGGTTTCCATTCCTATACAAACATCATGACCAAGAAGCAAGTTGGGGAGGAAAGGGTTTATTCAGCTTACACTTCCACATGGCTGTTGATCACCAGAGGAAGTCAGGACTGGAACTCAAGCAGGTCAGGGAGCAGGAGCTGATGCAGAGGCCATGGAGGGATGTTCCTTACTGGCTTGCTTCTCCTGGCTTGCTCAGCCTGCTCTCTTATAGAACCTAAGAGTTCCAGCCCAGGAATGGCACCACCCTCAAGGGGCCCTACCCCCTTGATCACTAATTGAGAAAATGCCCCATAGCTGGATCTCATGGAGGCACTTCCCCAACTGAAGCTCCCTTCTCTGTGATAACTCCAGCCTGTGTCAAGTTGACACATAAAACCAGCCAGTACAGCCAACAATATCAAGTAAGTCATGAGTATAAAGATCAAAAGTGGACAGGAGCCAAGATGGCTGCAAAGAACGGGCTCTTCCAGGGAGCAAGAAGCTGTGACTGAGTTGAATCTCCCTGATGCCTCCAGGCTTGGGGTATCCCACACCAGGCTGCTGTGGCTGATCTTCAGCAGCCATGCATGGCTCAGTGAAAGAATGAGAAATGCTGCTGCCAAGCTGGACATAATCCTTCCCAAGAAGGAAGTCCCAAGAGTGGAGCTTTGGTGAAGATGCACTACCAGAAATTGATTACAACACACACTGCTTTGGAATCTGTTCTAATTTCATTTCTGTTTCTGTGAGAAAAATCTAACTTTAAAGAGGAAAGGGTTCATTTGGAGAAAAGGGTTCATCTGGCTTACAGTTCCGCCGCAACAACTAAGTCACAGTAGCAGGAGCTGAAGCAGCTGGTCACACTCACGAGCGCAGAGCATGAACATCTGTGTGCTATGTCTTTGCTTATATGGTTGTGCTCTGCTGTTTCTTCACTCATACATAGTTCAGAACTCTCTGCCTAAGAAATAGTGTTGCACACGGTGGGATTGGTCTTCTCACATAAATTAACTTAAGATAATCTCCTCCTCACATGTCCACGAGTAACCCCAATGCAGACATTACCCCGTTATGACCCTCCTCCCAGGTAATTCTAGGTTGCGTCACGTTGACAATGGAAGCCAGCCATCACAGAGACCCTCTGAAAACATGCATATGGAAGCATCAGAAGACCTTGCTCACATCACGGCTTTGATGGGACTGCCTGTGATATTACGGCCTTTGCCTTTAATTCAGCATAAACGAGAATTTGGAAAGTGGCTTTAAGTAATGACTTCTGTGTCAGTCAACGTTTTTCCCTTTAATAAATGTCTGACATGATGTTTTATAAAGAATGAGTTTTCATTTGCCTCACAGCTTTGACATATTTGGTCTATGTTGCTCAACTCTGTGGTTTGGAGGCCTGCCATAGGGCAGCTCATTATGGCGGGAGGACTGGTGGAGGAAAACCATACATCTTGTGACTGGGAAGTAAAGCAGAATGAAGGGGACATGGTTCTATTCCACATGACCTAAAGACAGCCATATCGCCCTGCACAGGAAGGCTTCCATCAGATTCTGATGGTGCCCTCCTTGGAAAACAAGTCTGTTACAGAGGAGGGTCTGGGGAACATTCCATATTGAAAAAAATGGGAGCTTCTCTTTCAATATTTACAAAAACCAATGTAGGTATATGTAACTCACATATGTACATCTAACATATATATGTTATATATATACTAAGCTTCATTTCTTTATATGTTAAATATATAAAAATATAAGAGGTAGTAAGGTATGTAGCTCATTGAAGATTATAAATAATTCAATTTCAAGCCTTTTTTATGCAAACAAAATGTGTGGTTATGTATCTTCCTGTGTTTGCTTCCAGGGATTTTAGAAACAGGGAAGATCATTGGCCCAATAATTGGACTTGTGTTGGGATCCTTCTGTGCAAGCATTTACGTAGACACAGGGTCTGTGAAAACAGGTAACAGTGCATTTTATTTATACAGCCTAGTCCCTAGAGTCTGGGAGAATGCTTAGGAATGCTCCTGCACTTTCTCCTTTGACCCTCAGTTAGGTAAATTATCACTACCTACAGATGGCAGACCCAAGGGGCCAGCAGTAAGTGCAAATTGCCTCATTCTGATTTAAAATCCACTATTGTCCCACCATATTCCAGCCACAATTTGTTTTAAAATTTAGTTCCATTGTTTTTCTTTTCTTCTTTTTTTTTTTTTTAGA
>NW_022196903.1:136111112-136174374 GCF_008632895.1 Mastomys coucha | reverse complement strand
TTACCTCACTCAGGATGATATTCTCCAGATCCATCCATTTCCCTAAGAATTTCATAAATTTTGTTTTTCTTTTCTAATGAGGCAATCACTGTGGGTAGTAAAATAGATCTTTCAGTTATTTGATAAGCCCCAATTTAGAAAGGTTCCACATGCAAATAGATCATTTACTGCTGTAAAATATATTACCACCTACTGCTAGACAAAATTAATTTTTTATTGAATATACAAAATATAAAAATTATTGTATACAATGTATTTTATGCTATTGTCTTTATATATGTGAATGTGTATGGTTGTGTGCTCATGTGTGTGTGGTGTGTGTGTGTGGTGTGTGTGTGTTTGTGTGTGTGTGTTTGTCTGTTTATATTTGTACACACTGTGATTGTGGGTGTGTGCTGAAGTGAGAAAAGTGTATTAGATCTCCTGAAAACAGAGTTACAGGAAGTTGTGAATTTTTATGTGGGTGCTTAGAATAGAACTCAGGACTTCTGCAGGCGCAACAATAACTCTTCCTGAATAACTGAAATGTCCTTCCAATCCCATTGCTCAACCACTGTGGTGTTTTGAGATACTATGTTAAAGCTATTTTCTTAAATATGTCTCAAATCTTGTTTCTGTCATTTGAAATGTAGTTTTAGCTCTAATGCCATGTAGCATTCCAGACCGTTTTTCTTTTTACTTAATTTTAACTCTACCCAATTAGTTGTCATACAATTTTTCTAAAGGTCTCAGTTAGACCCCCAATAGGGTAGCAGAGACCAATAATCTCAGCGTTTAATAAGCAGAGGCAGAAGATCACAAGCTCAGGATCCAAGAACAAGAATAAGAAATAACGAATAGTTTACAAATGATATGCAAAGTTTATGCTCAGATGAAATTGTGAATCTCAGTAATTTTGTTTTACAGTTTACACAGGAAAGAATGATGCAAGCTAATGGAATATCTGCATTTCTTTACAGATGACCTGACCATAACTCCCACAGACACACGCTGGGTCGGTGCTTGGTGGATAGGCTTTTTGGTCTGCGCAGGAGTGAATATCCTGATTAGCATCCCCTTTTTCTTCTTTCCAAAGACACTCCCAAATGAAGGATTACAGGATAATGGGGATGGAACTGAAGATGCCAGAGAGGAGAAGTGCAAAGAAAAGACCAAGGAGGAAAACCGAGCAATCACTAAAGGCAATCCACTCTATTTGGTTTAGATGGGTCTGTAGTGTGTGGACATCTGTTGCTTGTGCTGAAATAAGATAGCTTGTCAGTGATCATCACTACTCAACTGTGTTAAATGTCTTCCACAGTCACTACTTAGAAACAACTGACATGAGAGGGAATATGACTTACCTTAGATTAGACTCTATTAAAAATTCAAGTCAGCCGGGCAGTTGTGGCGCATGCCTTTAATCCCAGCACTTGGGAGGCAGAGGCTGGCGGATTTCTGAGTTCCAGGACAGCCAGGGCTATACAGAGAAACCCTGTCTTGAAAAAACAAAACAAACAAACAAACAAAAAATTCAAGTCAGTCTGAACACTCAATGAGAAAATATATTTTCCTATATTTTTAGATTATTTTACACAAAACATTGCTTCAAGTTAAAAACCAGAAATTCAAGATAAAGATAAAAATCTGTTTGATAAGGAAAATATTAGTTTAGCTGTGAGCATCCTTGCAGTCAAGGTTGAAAGAGAAAACATGATAGGTGACATAATCCTCTATATTTGAAGGTGTTGATAGTTTACAGGACAACTGTTCCCTTAGAACAGACTATTTTACATCAAGCAGGAATGTTACTAAGCAACAATGCAGAGTAGAGATGTGTCTGTGAGAAGCTAAGGTGGGACAGCGGAGTGTTCAACAGTGCATAGTCTTAACACTTGGCACTGCTTTCATAGTTGTTTGTGTTGAGGCCTGTGTAGTCTTCTCAAGAGATCAGAGATAGTGCATAAGAGGCAGGGTTTGAGTTCTGGAATTCTGAAACTGTAGAGTTGGAAGATGGGAGGGGCCAGTGCTGTACCTGTTAAGTGAGGGTAAGAGTGTGTTGCGTTCTTGGGTGTCTGTGATGTTCTGTTACAGACTCCTGTGGGGAGTACCTCACTGATGCTGCTGCTGTTTGCTCTGTCATCACTCATATCCTCTCACAGCAATGAGCACTGAATGGTCCCATGTCTAAGTTAAACACTGGAGACCTTGTCTGGAGAGCCAGTGGCATTTGTTGCCAGTGTCCAGGCTTAAAAGTCTTCTTAGAATCATAGCCAGGTTAGAGATTCTTCTGAATGAGCTAATAGGAACTGTTCTCTGTTTGTGAGAGATGTTGTAGTCTGCCAGATCAACCTAATTCTCAAAACTAGGAAAGAGCTTAGCAGAGAATCAGACATAGAGAAAATAACTGTGAACTGTGGAGACTCGTTTAGGAGGTCAAGGATGTCAACAAACATGGGCGGGTTCAAAAGCTCCCAGGAATAGTGACTGCAACCATCTCACTTATAAGGCTGAATTTTGCCATTAGAGTTAGTTTCCTTTCATTAAACTGCTCGGCCTCTACTTCTAAATGATTTATTCTCTCATTTAAATATTAGACAACTTATGAATGATATATAAAATCAGCAAGTCAAGACAGGAGACATGAAAACATGTAGAGGGAAGAGACCAGTTAGTGTCAATTTCAGACAGGCTGCAGACTGGACTCTGACTTCTTAGACAGGGGAGAATTTTGGCCAAGTTGATGATACTTGGTATTCACCGACTGAGTCAGCAGCATTCCTTACAGTGAGACCTTCATGTTGATGTTCTTATGAGTATCATAGGTGATATTAATGCATGACCTGTTGTGAAGTGCTGGTAAGATACTGTGGTTGTCTGGGCAGCAGCATGATTCCTGTAACCTTCCTAACCTCTTAGCTTATCCATTCTTACATCACAGAGTGAGAGCATCAGTGTCTATACTCAACCTTCATCAAAGAGAGTCGCTTGTAGATTCCAGAGAAAGGACTACTCCCCCTCTAGTGTCTGAAGGATATGAGAAGAAAGGAGAGAAAAAGAGATGAAGGATTGTAGCCACAGACTTGAACATAGCTCCTTATAGTTTTGCTTGCTGGAACAATTATGTTCTGGTTCATGTACAGACTGTTATGTCACTAAGTTCAAAGTGACTGAAACAATGATCTAGAACTTTAGCTCCCAAGGGGTAAAGATCTGTCAAATGCATTTGTCTCATAGCACAGGATCTGTGAGAAAATCTTAGAGCACTGAACACGAAATGCAAGACCAAATTAGCTCTTTTGTTTTAGATTTCTTGCCATTCATGAAGAGCCTCTTCTGCAATCCAATTTACATGCTTCTCACACTGACAAGTGTGCTCAAGATAAATGCAGTTATCAATATGTTTACATTTTTGCCTAAATACCTTGAACAGCAATATGGAAAATCCACTGCGGAGGTAGTCCTTCTCATAGGTATGTACGTTCATTATTTCCTTCATAGCACTTCCCCCTCCCATGATAGCATGGAAAACACCATAGCCGAGGGCATGATAAACAGTAAGATGGCGGGACTAGGGGATGACAACAAAATTGAAATCTGTTAGGATGTTCTTGTAAATTTCTTCTTTCCAGTCTCCAGGGAACTCAAGAAAGGACAGAGAAAGGAAGTGACCAGAAATACCCTCTCTGATCTCTCTGCAAGCAAAGGGGAAACCATCATAGTTATTGCAGTCTTGGGGGAAGCTTGTATCAGTCAGTTTTTAGACAGACAATGTGTTAATTCAAAGAGGAATACAGAGTTATCTCACCAGGCTCCTGTATCTTACTCCCACACTTTACATCTGGGCTACAGTTCTTGCTCCCCACATTACTCCTAACTCTGGCTCAGACCCCTGTTGGTCTGACTTAGTTTGTGCAGCCACACTCTGCTTTCCTTGTTAGTACCCTAAACCCAAGGGTCCTACTTTACTCTTGAAAACTGAGAATTACAGGCCGGCACAGTCCATATTATCTAGAATTCTTCAAAAGTCCAACTTCCAGTCCTCACCCTCAGATGTATAAAATTAAATGAAGTGGTGTGTGCTGGTATTGTGTGAATCCTCTCTCTCTCTCTCTCTCTCTCTCTCTCTCTCTCTCTCTCTCTCTCCCTCCTTACCTCTCTACCTCCCTCCTTCTCCCTCTCTTCCTCACTTTTCTTCCCTCCTTTCCCTCCCCTTTCCCTCTCTCTTCTCTCTCCCTCCCCTCCTTCTCTCTTTCTTTCTCTCTCTCTTTCTTTCTTTCTTTCTTTCTTTCTTTCTTTCTTTCTTTCTTTCTTTCTTTCTTCCTTCCTTCCCTTCCTTTCCTTTCTTCCTTCCTTCCTTCCTTCCTTCCTTCCTTCCTTTCTTTTTCTTTCTTTTTTAAAATTTTCGTATAGGGAAAGAGAGTCAGGGAGTAGGAGTGCTGGACACCATCAACATTGTTCTATACTTGAGGAGAGTGGACTGAGCAGCAACCTTCAAAAACCACCCAGACTTGAGTCAAATTCCCAATATACAGTCAAAAGAAATACATGAAACATCTAATATCATAAATGTATGTGTATACATGTGCTTGTGTGTGTGTTGCTCATAAAGTGTTTATAATCTGTTGAAAATGATTATAACTGCTAACTTTTTTTTTAACGTGATGTTAGGGAGTATTTAAAAACCTCATTGTATATAATATGCAAGTGAGTAGGGTTTAAGATCATTTGTATGTTAGAGCTAAATAATTTCTTAAGTCATATATATTAGATAAATTGATAATGTGTTTATTTTCTGCAGTCTTATAAATACCACTTTACTTGCTTTTCTAGGTGTTTCTAACTTACCTCCGATATGCATTGGATATTTACTTATTGGCTTTATTATGAAGAAGTTCAAGATCACTGTCAAGAAGGCCGCATACATGGCATTCTGCCTGTCCCTGTCTGAGTACCTTCTATCCTTCTTTCACTTTTTAATAACCTGTGATAACTTCCCAGTTGCTGGCTTAACTACCTCTTATGAAGGGTGTGTTGATTTTTTTCCAATGACCATCGTAATGTTTTTACAATCGCTAGCCTATTTTCTCTAGGGGTTATATATGATTAGAACATTTTACTATAAATTAATGACAGTGATCCATGGTTATCTTGTATTTTCCATCCACCCATCAATCCTATATCGGCCCATGTAAATTGTAAGTATATATAAAGGATCTGGGGACTGCCAGTGAGTAAGTTTATGATTCTATGTACATATGGGTAGAGCCATGGTGATGCCTTAGTCTGCTTTAAAGTATAATGAGGGAAGTAAATCTGAGGCTTTTAGCCTCAGTTATTCAGATATTTTGTGCTCCCATAATGAGGCAGCTTTAAAAGTAGTAAAGTGCTTGCTGAATGGGCAGGAAATCCCGAGTTAAGGCATCCAGAACCCATGTAAAGCTTGACATGGCAGGGTGTCTGCCTGGGGCCTGCCCTGGTCTTTTCGGGGATGGTACTGAGTTGGATATGACGTTAGATGGAGGCCAAAGACTGACAACCCCTGGCCTTATAATCTTATTAGTTGTGCTTAATTAAGTGCTGGTCTCTTACTCTGTGACTCTCTAACTATCTGTGCTGATAAGCTCTGGTTCCTTTCCTTTCCGGCTCAAGGACACAACTGGCCTTGGTTGACTTTATTTACAGGTAACATTCACATTTTAGACAATTAGGCTCATAGGATTGACTTTTGTCATATCCATATAAATAAGAAATGGACTGTGCAGATAATCAGTACTCAAACTTATGAATCAGTACCTTATAAAGTTTTAAGATTTTGCTAAATCTTAAAAGATTTAGCAAACATCCCATTTCACTTAAAGTTTAGACAATATAATCTTAACTCTAGCCAAAGTAGAAATTCATAACCTATACACATGTCCAGATTCTCTGGTGGCTTCTGTACTATGTCTTACTTGATGTTACAATACTGTTTGTGATAAATGTTCTAATTTCTATTGAGGAACTCTAAATATACATCTCTATTCAATCAGGAGTTTCTTGCTGTTAGAGGTGTATGTATTTTGAACTGTATTTAATTTTCTAGTGCATGTTATCTGCTGTTTAATACCTGACAAATCTTGGCAAGTTTAGTCTTTCCATTCCTACCTGTTACATACAGAAGATCTCTTGAAAACTGCCACATTCCCATTTACCAAATCATGCTGGCCTACACTGTATCAAAAGGATGCTATATTTTATGGAGATGTAGTGATATATATGTAAATGTTTTTAAGTTATTTTATTGAACTTCAATATTTACATGAAGTTATAATTTTTTAAAAGAAAGTGTCAGTACCAGAACTGTATAAGAAAATAATCAAATAAAAGTAAAGATTCAAAAAAAAAAAGAAAGAGAGAGAGAGGGGGGGGGGTTTGGAGCTCATTAACTCTTCCTGAACCAGAGAGAAAAGAAAGGAAAAGAATTAAAATTCCTTACACAGGAAAATATGCACACACAAACACACTTTGGTCAAATCCACCTTGCCTCACTCAATTGCACAAGTTTTTGTGCATGCTTACATACATACACATAAATCTACACACATACGTATAGACAAACAGATCTATAAATACATACATTTGCTGCCTGGGGCTGATGCCCAAATACCTCCTACATACATTTGAGTAGATGGATGAATAGGTAGGGGAGAACTTCTCCCCCAAGCCAGAACTTTGTTTCTTTGCTCTGACCTTTTTATAGACAAAAAAAATTTTTTAGAAAATTACCTGATAGATAAAATGTTATACAAAAGGGGAGTTACAGGAGGATTTAATATTAAGTTCAAAGGAAGTTTCACATGCTTTTGCTTTATTATAGTGTACACTTGTGGCTTCATCCTTGGATCTGAACAAGGATGAATGTTTTTCTTTGGATATAAATTTGTCCTGACTCTATTTCTCTTTTTAGTGTAATTGTGAAAACCTCCTGTATTCCTTATTATATGCCCCTTATTGTTCTATGAGAAGGTGGCACATTTTATTCTTGATTCTAACTTTATTACATTTTCTGGCAAAACAACTAAAACCATTTCTTAAATCTTTCTTCCTGAAAATTATTTGAATCAAATTAGGTATTCTATAAAATCATCAATTTATCTAAATTGCATTAATTCATGAAGGTTCATCTTGATGTTGGTGTGCAGGAAATTTGCTCAGTAGGGTGGGGCTAATGTGCAGGACCTTAGACTTTGTAATAGTGATAAGAAAGACATATCAGCAGGAAGAAAAAGTCCTGTGATGAAATCTCTTGGGGCCTTGCCTCTCAGAACCCACCCATAGTAGCCCATGCAAGACATGGTGGGCCATCTCCAGGAAAGTCACCTGGTAGTGGTGTTCACTTCTCCTAGATGGTTCCTCACAGGTATCTGGAATGTCTGTGCTCCTCCTGTGAGCTGAGCAGCATAGACAAAATCTCTGATAGTTCATGGGCCTGCACCTGGGGCTTTGGAACACTGAACAATGTTTATCTTCTGACATCCAAATGCATGTGAATGTATACATGTGCCTACACATGTATACATGTGTGTGTGTACATGCTGAGATGAAAAGAAGAAAATAAAGTGCTTTGGTAGATTTTTCAGCATTCATAACATTATTTCAAATCATTTTAGAGTTCAGCACCAACTATATGTGGACAATAGCATCCTTGCCAACTGCAACACAAGGTGTAGCTGCTTAACGAACACATGGGATCCGGTGTGTGGGGACAATGGCCTAGCATACATGTCAGCCTGCCTCGCGGGCTGTGAAAAGTCTGTTGGAACCGGAACCAACATGGTAAACATCCTTTCAGTGTTTGGGCTCATATTTCTGTATTGCATCAACATATGCTATGACTTAAGCTATATCTGCTAAAAAGCAAAAAGTACTCATGCTTAACACATTAACCTTTTCTGTGAATGACTCAATTTATTCTGTATATGCATACTTGATGTTATAATTCCTAGATGTTATGTAAATCCTTGACAGAATCTGAGCATTATTTTGTTATTTCAAAAGAGTTGAGATTATTGTTGAAGTTATCTGAATCAAAATGCTCTGGGTGGGTTAGAGAGATACCGCTGGAGTAAAGAGCATTTGGTACTCTTTCAAAGGACATGTTTGGTTCCCAGCACCCATATGAGGGAGCTCACAACTCCAGGTCCAGGCCATCTGTCACTCTCTTCTGCCTTCTTCAGATATCCACATGAGCCTGTGGATATACACAGATACATAAGCACACACATAAATCAACATTAATGTTAAAACTATAAATTACTCTGGATAGAATCTGCCTTTTGTTTTGGTAGTGTTTCATGACTCTTAGGCTGCCTTCAAATTTGAGGTATAGTTAAGATGGAGAGATAATTTATCTTTTCATATCACTAATTTCTTTCATATATTTGTTTGTTTTATTATGTATTTGTGCATTTATTTACTGTGTGTATGTGTGTATGTGTGTATGTAATATATATTGTATGTGTATGTGTGTGTGTGTGCACGAGTGTATGTGTGTGTGTGTCTGTATGCATGCACATGTGCATGGTATGCAGGTACCTGTGCATATGAAGACCAGAAGGCAACCTCAGCTGTTGACTCTCAGGTCCATGCATGCACTTTGTGCTTCTGAGACAGGATGTCACTGGATGTCACAGGATGTTGCTGGTTCTGTTAAGCTGCTTGGGAAGTGAACCCAGGGAGTAACCTGTTCGCACCTTCAGATCCAGTGCTGCAAACACATCCTCTATTCATGTACCTTTCCCATGCACACTGGGATGAGAACTCAGGTCCTTGTGCTTGTGCAGCACTTTACTAACTGTGAGATCTCCCCAGTCCTCATCGTGACAGATTAGTATAATAAAGAATCAAGCACTTTTTCTTTTCTTTAAACATATTATAATATGGAGAGATGATTAGAAATCAAAACAAAATACAAATTTTCACACTTAATCTAACTTGGGAACATAAGTATTAACTTTTCTTCTTAGATAAACTCCTCTGTTGGATACACGCATTTGTTTATGAGAAAGCACCTAACTAGTCCATCAACTAGTCCACGCATTTGTTTATGAAAATACCTAGCTAGTCCATCAACATGAGATACATGTTGTTTTAGTACTCACTGCTAGGTAAAATAAAAGAAAACCATATTTATTTACTTTTAAGGAAAACTATGTGAAGGCTAGAATGTTGGCTCAGTGGGTAAATATATTTGCCACTAAGCCTTACCAGCATAATTTTGTATTGGTACCCACATTGTAGAAAGAGAGAATAAACTCCCATAACTTTTTTCTGACTTCTTCATGCATGTGATGGTACACACATATGTACATATATGCACACATACATAGAAGAAATACCAAATCAAAAAGCAAATAAATGTGAAGAAATAAAATATATAGTGTGCATTCAGGATAATTGAAATTTTGCAACTTTCCTCCATGTATTTAGAGAAAAATACCAATTTTTAAAATCTACCCTTTTATACTTTATGATAAAATTCTGAAATACCAAAAGAGAGATGTAATTAAAGAGGACATGTAGACTGTATTTTACTTATTTAGTATTTTTATTTAATGGCATTTGTGCTCAAACTTGGGTCCTCATTCAAACTAGATGAGTGCTCTTCCTCTGAGTCATATCATTGACCCAACACTCCATTTTGATCCAAATGGCTATGCAGACAATACTGAAGGTTCATACTAATACGTTTCTTCTTTAATAGGACACTTTTTTTGACAGGTGTTTCAAAATTGCAGCTGTGTTCGGTCGTCGGGAAACTCATCTGCAGTCCTGGGGCTGTGTAAAAAAGGCCCTGAGTGTACTAACAAGCTAAAGTACTTTTTAATCTTAGCAGTAATGGGCAGTTTCCTCTACTCGATCACAGCCATACCTGGGTACATGGTTCTTCTGAGGTAATAAGTAACTCTTTCATTTAGCCTTTTCGCTGTCCTTCTTTGTAGTGTGTTCAAATGCAAGTGTACGATGTGATGTGATGTGATGTATGTGTGTGTGTGTGTGTGTGTGAGTGTATAAAAGTGACTTTTATTCACTAGTTACAATTGTCCAATTGGCTTCCTGAAGACTTACTTCTGAGTAAGCTCACACTTTCCAGTTGTTTGTAAACTTTGGCTGACTGTTTCAGTTCAGCTGGCTCAAAACTCTCCCAGCTGACTGAATCAAACTGGCTTCTCTCAGCTTCTCACTGATTTGCTCTTGTAGGCCCTTAAACTAACTCTGACAATTTGTTCAACTTCCGGCTCCTTCCTATTCTCTGTCTCCTTCTGTCTTCACCAGTGTCTAGCTTTTTCTCTCTGTAACTTCTCTCTGAAAAACTGTCCTGTTAAATCTGTCTCCTTTCTTTCTCAGTGCTGCTGTTTTAAGTCATCTCTTTTTTTCTGTGATGTTCTTGTGAGACTTGGGTGTATCCTATCTTTGACTCATTCTGTCAAATCTTTCTCTCATTTGTAGCTTTGTCCACTCCTCAATTAAATGTCACTTTAAAACATGGCTTCATCCTTCTATAAACCAATATTACCATAAAGGTGTGTACTAAGTGTGTGTTTGTATTCCAGCCAGAGGGATTAAGGGTATGTCATTCTAGCTGGATCACACAGACCTAGAAGGTCTTTGCATGTGATTTCTTGCCAGAGCAGCCGTGTTGCTGGGTTAAAATTCCTCTGTGTGTGTGTGTGTGTGTGTGTGTGTGCGCGCGCGTGCGCCCCCATGTGGCACTACAAACACAGGGAGGTCAAAATGCTGTTGAACCAGTTTTCTCTTTTCATGTTGTTTTGTAGGCAGGGTTTCTCTTGTTATTTCTCCTTCTGCTCTGTGCTGCCCAGGTACTCCAGCATACATGGACCTCAAGTTCCCAAGCAATTCTGTTTTTCCTCCTATTTCATTGTGGGAATGCTGAGATTATAGATGCATAACATTGAATTGGCCTTTTTTATTTTAACTTTTTAACATATATTAATCCATAGAATCCAGGGTTCTGTGGATTAATCTCAGGTCATCAAGCCTCTGTGGTAAACACCTTTACCCACTAAGCAACCTATTGACGAGATTTAGATTTTTTTTTTTTTTGGTTATTTATTAAATTTCTTTTCTTTTTTTAAATTTATTATTGTTTTCTTTTTTCTCCAGATTTTTTTCCTCTCCCAGTTCACTTCCACTGTTCCACATGTCATACCTCCTCCCTGCTTCCCTGTCTTCAGGAGGATGCCCCCCCCCTCACACTACCCACCAGACCTCTAAACTCCCTGGGGCCTCCAGTCTCTTGAGGGTTAGGTGCATCTTCTCTGACTGAACCCAGACCTGGCGGTCCTCTGCTGTATATGTGTTGGGGGCCTCATATCAGCTGGTGAATGCTGCCTGGTTGGTGATCCAGTGTCTGAGAGATCTCGGGGGTCCAAGTTAATTGAGACTGCTGGTCCTCCTACAAGGTCGTCTTCCTCTCCAGCTTCTTCCAGCTTTCCCCTATTTCAACCACAGGGCTCAGCAGCTTGTGTCTATTGATTGGGTGCAAATAATTTCTTCTGACTCACCTGCCCGTTGGGTCTTTTGGCAGGCAGTCATGATAGGTCCCCTTTTGTGAGTGCTCCATAGCCTTAGTAATAGTGTCAGGCCTTGAGACCTCCCCTTGAGCTGGATCCCACTTTGGACCCATTATTTGGCTGTGACTTTTATTACCCCATCATGTATCAGGCAGATTCAGTTGATGTGGCTAAATTGTGTCTCTTTTCTCCTCACTACTCCAGATATCTCAGTCCCAAAACTGCATAATCAGTTGATAAGGATGACTTTCCTCAAAGAGGAGGAAGGTCATAGGTAAAGGCAGATGAGCAGCTGAAAGCTCCTGTTAGAACCTTTGAACATGCTCTCAAGAGATGGTTTCATGTTTACTGAAAGCCTGTTTCTACTTCCATTCCTCACTCAGTTTCTCAATTACCTTACATTCTGATGTTGACTCTTCCACTGAGGGTAAAAAACAAACAGGCATGGCTCATTAATGTTTTAGTGTATGATTATTTGAAACATCTTGTGTATACGTGTGTGTGTGTGTGTGTGTGTGTGTGAATGTGTTTGCTTGCATGTCATGCCATGAATGTTGAAACAAGAGGAAACCCACAGGTAAATGGTTCATTTTCAATCATTCTGGTTCTACACATTGAACTCAGTTTGTCAGTCTCCATGGCAAGCAACATTTTCCACTGAGACATAGTGTAGGCCCTAACATATCATATCTTAATGTAATGAGGTTAAGGTGTATGCGAATTATTTTTTTCATACCTTTTGTTCACTCTTGCTGAATTTCAAGATTGCAGTGTAAATGATGGATGACGCAGCCTTACTGTTGGCATAACATTAATTCTCTAGTCTGTTGTCTTTTATTGAACTCTTTCATGTAATTAGTTCCAAAAATGAAATCACAACAATTGCATATATTATGATTTTCTCATGCAAATGTATATTTGGTGGGAAAAGACCACATTTTACAGGAGCTCTCACATTTCTTTTTTAAAAATATTTTTCAGTTTTTATCCTTATTGCTTTATAGGGCTCTACTTTGTATATATTTCTCAAAACCATCTGAAACGTACTCTTGTAGATATCACTGCAAAGACAAATGCCTAAATTTTTAACTCCACATAACAACATCATTTTTAAAAATGTCATAGCATACATGATAGATGCTTTTTGTTTATTTATATTGCTACCTTTACCATATCTTGAATTTTTATATAATGTGTGTTTGCTTTTTTAACAACATGGCAACATGCCTAGAAAATAACTTAAAAGAAGAAAGAGTTATTTGGTTTGTGGTTTCAAAGGTTTAGGTCCATTATGGTGGCTATGGCACAGTGGTTGCCATGGAAACCAGGAAACTATTCATCTAGGTTAGCAGACAATTTCTAATTGTTAAAGGGCTCAGCCCTTCTTTAGATTTGTGGAGGTCCGAGGATACCTTTCAGAAGTTCTTCCTCTCCTTCAGTGTGAGAGTAACAGAGGTAGAGCTGTAGAGGTGCATCATCACCCCTTCAGGATAGAAAGCCTGAGCATCAGAACCATGAACTACCACTGTCATGGGAAGATGCTAGGGCTGATGTAGATCTGCACGATGTAATTTTATGTATGTATGTATGTATGTATGTATGTATGTATGTATGTATATATTTTTTTCAGGTCTATCAAGTCTGAAGAGAAGTCACTTGGAATTGGATTACATGCATTTTGCATAAGAATATTCGGTATGTAGAATTTCCATAACATATCAAACCAATATTAAGTGCTTAATAAACTAATTAGTTTTATATGAATAAGAAGAGAGTAACTATCTTGCCAACCCAAAACACAACTCTCACTGTCTTAGTCAGGGTTTCTATTCCTGCACAACATCATGACCAAGAAGCAAGTTGGGGAGGAAAGGGTTTATTTGGCTTACTTCCACATGACTGTTCATCACCAAAGGAAGTCAGGACTGGAACTCAAGCAGGTCAGGAAGCAGGAGCTGATGCAGAGGCCATGGAGGGATGTTCGTTACTGGCTTGCCTCCCCTGGCTTGCACAGCTTGCTCTCTTATAGAGCCCAAGACCTCCAGCCCAGGGATGGCACCACCCACAAGGGGCAATTGAGAAAATGCCCCACAGCTGGATCTCATGGAGGCACTTCCCCAACTGAAGCTCCCTTCTGTGATAACTCCAGCCTGTGTCAAGTTGACACACAAAACTAGCCAGTACACTCACCTTAAAGGGAATAAGTGTTTATTCTAGAATCAAACATGAGTGACCATTACTTGGGCACACAGATTTAGGTAATCAAAATATCATGTTCTAATATGTGGGCAGTTTTGTGATGTTTGTAGCTAGAAAACAAAGGAATCCATGAACAAGGTATTTCTTAAATATATCTGTGGGTACATCAGGTGGGTTGCTTATAGCAGAGCAGGGAGTTCTGTGCTGTAGGCTCAGGGGCTACCTGATGGCATTCTTAGTGTTAGGATGGGGAGATGCTAGAGACTTCTTCAGTTACAACATCTCCAAAGGCTTCATGCAACAGTCACCTGAATAAGGTCAGGCACAGGGATTGGGGCAATGGATATTTGCTAAAAGAGGTAGCTATAATTTGTCTCTGGATTTGCAGTGTCCCAAGTATCCACTCTGAGGGAGTTCCATGACCTTGTAGCATCTTTAACATAGGCATAGTCTCCCCACTTTACACTGAACTTCAGTTTACAAGCCTTTGAGTTTAGAACTTGCTACTTGTAATTAGTCTGAGAATGAAGAAACTGCCGAAATGAAAAATGGTTTCCCTTGTCCTTAAGAAACTTACTGGAACTTAATTACACAGCTATTTTTTTTATAAGATTTAAAATAAAATGTGAAGAGAATCGTTATGTTTGTTGGATGTAAAGAAAATTAATGGAAGACATTTCAGAAAATAAGTAATGTTCATGATTATGAACTGAATGAATGACTTCTTAGCACTTTATAAATAGTTCTCATTTTCTGTTATCTAAAAGGTTTATATTAACATAATTCCTAAAAGTAAGTTTAGAGTCTGTCTCTCTCCATATATATTCCAATATATGTATATGTATATATGTATATGTATATATATATGTATATATATTATTTGGAAGTAAACACATATATAGAAGTATATCTAAATGTCATTCTCTTTTCTTTCTTCTGAGCAATGAGCTGTTTTTCTTTCTTTCTCCATTGCAGCTGGCATTCCAGCACCTATTTACTCTGGAGCTCTGATAGACAGAACCTGTTTACATTGGGGAACTCTGAAATGTGGTGAAACAGGGGCATGTAGGATGTACGATATAAATAACTTCAGGTAAAGATAACTTTTTGAGACTTACTTATATAGTACATAAAATATCCCAATTAATATCTATCATTCTCTTGAGTAATAAGATTTTATTTGGCTTCATTTTTAGAATTGTACTTGGGTGGTATAATTCCCTACTTACATATTTTAATATCTTCCCATTATTTTAAAGTGCGTAATACATTTAAACCTTACTGGGTTTCTAACCTTACCCTTCAAAATACTTTAGAAAAGGAACAGGTGTCCTGCATAGAGGCCCTGGGGCAGGAGAGCAGAGCTGCATCTTGAGCCAAGCTATCATGGAACAC
Organism: Mastomys coucha; assembly: GCF_008632895.1. Taxonomy (NCBI): domain Eukaryota; kingdom Metazoa; phylum Chordata; class Mammalia; order Rodentia; family Muridae; genus Mastomys; species Mastomys coucha. The sequence continues at coordinate 136,159,225 of NW_022196903.1, read as the reverse complement.
TGGAGATAATCAAGACAGCAAGATGCAGAGACCTAGATCAAGGGAACTATATGTGGGAGCAAAATTTCTAATTTCCCACAACCCCATATCTATGGACAGAAAGGAAGGACTCTGCCATTCTGCAGCATATAGGATGACCAAATTCCAGCACATTCAGGTAGCATGGATTCTGGCATTCTAGCTCATGGAAAGTTCAGAGATCCCTCATGCTTGTAGCCTAAATAGATGAGAAACCCTTGGACTATCTTAAAAAGGGATCTGCTATCTACATTTTACTACTGGCCTTGTCTATGGGAACCTATAGATGCCCAACTGTATTTTAGTGTCTAGTGGCCTCGTGAATACAACTTGACTCAGTCCAGGGATGGTACAAACCCACTGAGAGTGTCACTAAGGCAGAGGATTCTGTCATACATAAAAATAACTGGAGCTGTTAACCTCAAGAACCAGGAGACCAGAGAGCTGGCACCTCTTCAGGTACATCAAGTTGTGTGTAGTTTCATACTTCTGCTTAGGGTAAAATTACCTACATGGTGAATATGGCAGAGGAGGCATGGTTGCCTAGTGTGAACTAATGACAGTGGAGGCATGGGGGTGGAGTATGAGAACTTTGGTCTCATTGCATGTTCTGTTAGAAAATACTGAGTGCTAAAAGCCCCAGCACATGGTGCTCACACTCATGGTGGAAATTAATCATAAGTGTGGAAATTAATCATCATCTAAATCTTTCTGAAAATATACTCATAGATATACCTAGAGATGTATTTCTATAATGACCACAAATCCATTCAGGATGGCAATGGATACTAGCAATCATCAAAATTAAGAAAATACATTTAAACTTTTATGGTGGATTTTTTGACATATTAACAAACATAATTAATAATAATTCAGTAAAGTAGATTATATAAGGTACATGGGAAAAATAAGCACCTAATATTTCTTTGAAAAATAAAGGGTTTGTAACAATATACAAAATTTGCTTTCACTGAACACATTAAGATTTAATACATATGGTCTGGGCTGGTGGCCTGAGCAGACCTTAGGCGCAAACTCCACAGCCAGTCCCACAACACCCAGAGGAAGCTTCACTCCTAGGTGTTCTAAAGGGCCCAGGATCCCAGGATCCCAGAATCCCAAAATCCCAGAATCACAAAGACAACTTTACTCTCAGAAGTTCTGATACAACCAGATCACAGGAAGGATAGGCTCCAGTCAGATTTAGCAAGGGCAGGTAGCACTAGAGATAACCAGATAGTGGCAGGAGGCAAGCATAAGAATATAAGCAACAGAAACCAAGGTTACTTGGCATTATCAGAACCCAATTCTCCCACCATAGCAAGTCCTGGACACACTATCACACCAGAAAAGCAAGATTCATATCTAAGATCACTTCTCATGATGATAAGATAGGACTTTAAGAAGGACATAAATAATTCCCTCAAAGAAATACAGGAGAACATAGGTAAACAACTAGAAGGCCTTAAAGAGGAAACACAACAATCCCTTAAAGAACTACAGGAAAACACAATCAAACAGGCAAAGGAAATGAACAAAACCATCCAGGATCTAAAAATGGAGCTAGAAACAATAAAGAAATCACAAAGGGAAGACAATCCTGGAGTTAGAAAACCTAGGAAAGAGATCAGGAGTCATAGATGCAAACATCACCAACAGAATACAAGAAATAGAAGAGAGAATCTCAGGGGTAGAAAATACCATAGAAAATATTGAAACAACAGTCAAAGAAAATGAAAAAAGCTCCTAACCCCAAACATCCAGGAAATCCAGGAGACAATGAAAAAACAAACATAAGGATAATAGGTATACAAGAGAGTGAAGATTCCCAACTTAAAGGGCCAGTAAATATCTTCAACAAAATTATAGAAGAAAACTTCCCTAACATAAAGTGATGCCCATGCACATACAAGAAGCCTACAGAACTCCAAATAGACTGGACCAGAAAAGAAATTTCTCCCATCACATAATAATCAAAACACCAAATGCACAAAACAAAGAATTTTAAAAGCAGTAAGGTCAAGTAACATATAAAGGAAGGCCTATCAGAATTACACCAGACTTCTCACCAGAGACTATGAAAGCTAGAAGATTCTGGGCAGATGTCATACAGACCCTACAAGAACACAAACACCAGCCCAGGCTACTACACCCAGCAAAACTCTCAATTACCATAGATGGAGAAGACAAAATAATCCCTGACAAAACAAAATTTACACCATATCTTTCCACAAAACCAGCCCTACAAAGGATAATAGATGGAAAACACCAACATAAGGAGGAAAACTACACCCTGGAAGAAACAAGAAAGTAATCTTTCAACAAACCTACACAAGCATAATTCCATCTCTAATAACAAAAATAACAGGAAGTAACAACTACTTTTTCTTAATATCTCTTATTATGAAAGTTAATGTTGCCAACATTTCCTAATCTATTGAAATTAAAAAAAAATATGAGGAATTAGAAATTTGTTGGCTGTGGGGGTCCGGCCAGTGGAGCCCACACATTTGTGGGTTGTCTCAGACTGGAGATTATTGAGAACCTGTGGAAATAAGAGGGTGGGAGAGACAAGAGACACACACCAAGAAAGCTTTATCAAGGTGTACTTTACTTTGGGTGCAGAGTGTTTTTATAGTAAGGCAAAAAACCGAAACCAACAACAATCAAACTTTTAACATAAACATGAGACTGGAGGAAGGGACTTCAAAGGCAATTCCTACAGAGGTGAGCTGGTTGTCAGCAGTCTTTGATCTCGGGCACATAATGGTACATAGCACATAATGGTCTTGAAATCATGCTTCTCCTATCTCAGCTTCTCTATTAGTAGGATTATTTATTTGATGTTTTTATACTATACTATGATTTTCAGAACAGCTTACATATTTTGAAATTATTTATATAGCCAAAAGAAACATAGACAATTAAATTGGGAGGTGGCTTGTAAAAGAACAACAAATAGTGAGACTGAATGCTTTGCTTGATATTTATAACTATTGTATCAATTTTGAAGAAGAGGACTTTATAAGTTACTTACATTATAAGATGAATGCTTTTCAAAATCATCACAGCCAATGAACCAGATTCATACCCTCACCTAATGTCTGTGCCACCCTCCAATCAGAACCATTGTTCATTGAAACAGTTGGTGAATGACTTCATGGATAGACCATCTTAATACACTCACCATTTCTTAAATGAATGTAATCTGTTCCCTGTGGGCTGAGAATGAAGACAATCACTCAAGTCAAATAGCTTTGACCATAGCAGAAAATCTGTGTCCAAAAATTGTGCCTACAATTCATTCCTTGGTGCTGCAGAACTGTAAACTCTTAGCTTAGCTACTATGGAGGTAAAATCCTGTGGTGAGGTGTGGGTCATTGAAGTACAACCTTATTACAATGAAATCCAATGTCTAAAAATTATTCTTATTTTGGGCTTGTACCACAGTAAAAGCCAAGATTTTAAGCTTTACTAAAATCAAAACAAACAAACAAACAAACAAACAAAAAGACATTCTCTATTTATTTTCATTTTTTAAGAAAACCTAGTAGTGATGCATTCTTGTAAGATATACAGTTAATATGTTTGGAGTTATTTAAAATTTATACTGAGAAAAACATGTATTTTCAGTATTGCTATTGATAAGCATTTACATAAGACTGTTCAATTGATTGTTGTTTTATGTCAAACAGCTTTTATAATACTCATTTTTATTGTTACAATATTTTAAAAATTTTAAATAATATGACAAAAAAAGAAGGGTATGGCAGGCATTGAAGGGGGTCTCTGGGAGGAGTTGGGGTACAGAAGGGAAAGAATAATGAGATATAATTTTATTTACTTAAAATACGTTTTTAAATGTTAACAAATTGAGATAAATTGAAATTGTGTATCTTTTCTCACAATAATACAATAAAACTTAAGTCAATAAAAAGATTTAATACATATTAGTTCTTTTCAATAGGCACATTTACCTAGTGTTGCCTGCAGCACTAAAAGGATCAAGCTATCTCCCTGCATTCTTCATTCTAATACTTATGAGGAAATTCCACTTTCCTGGGGAAATTGAGTCTTCAGAAACTGAACTTGCAGATATGAAGAAAAGTGAGTGCACAGATGAGCACAGAAGTCCTAAGGTCGAGAATGATGGAGAACTGAAAACTAAGCTGTAATGAGTTTCCTACTGGTCTGTGCAAGGTCATGGACAGAATGCACATTTCACTTCCTGTGAATCATGCAAGGTACTCTAGCAACTCTTTTCCTAAAATAAATCAGGGCTGGATGCAGTGTAAGATAGGTTACTCAAAAGGTTACTGTCTCATCCTCAGGAGGCCTCTGATGCTCAGTGTTCATTTTATTCACGTGTCCCAGAGCACATTGCTACTTTCAAAATCATCTTAGAGTAAAACTTTTCAAGAGGGGCCAGCTAAATGTCTCAGTGCAAAGGCATGCTTTCTACCAACCCTGACAAGATGGGTTTGATCCTTGGAACCAACATGGTAGAAGGACAGAACAAACTACTCTTGCAAGCTGTCCTTTTCTCTCTACTCCTGCACTGTAATGTACATATCCCATCCCAAACAAATAAACAAATAAAAAAAATCAGAAAGTATTAAAGACTGATGTTTGATACAAAATTTGGATTAATAAAATTCAAGGTAAGCATTAAAAACATTGTGGTTTGAATGAGGAGTGTCTCTCCTAGGCTCAGGTAATAAGACATTTGGTTTCCTGCTGATGACACTGCTTGGGAAGAACTAGGGGATGTATCTTTGTTTAGAGGAAGTGTATCACTGGGATGTCTTTGAGAATTAAAAGCCTCACTCTTCTTCCGTTTGATTCTCTGTTGTATGCTTTGGTTGAGGATGTGAAAGCTCAGCTTCCTGTGCCAGTCACATGCTTCCTTGCTGTGAGGGACTCAATACTCTGGAATCATAAGCCAAATTAGACATTTCTATAGGTGGCCTTATGGTGCTTTTATTTTTCGCAGTAGTAGAAAAGTGACTGATACAGAAGTCATGTTACTTTGTGGCTGATGAAGAATGTCAAGATTTGAAGGAACAACAAGGCTTTCTGTGTACACGGCCAAGTGGGTACATGTTGATGATGCCTGAAGCCTATGCAGAACTGGCCCCATCACTTATCTGGGTATCATGGGAGAGCTGGCTTTGGGAGTGTGAGATCAGTAGAGCTGATCCTGGCCCTAGCCAGCTGCAATACTCAGGAGAGCTCGCTCTGCACATTGTGGGTAAGCAGGCACCAAAGATATGAGCTTGGAAGATCGAACCCTGCCACTTGACACCTCTGTTGTGGTATGGACAAGGGAGAAATATACTGTTCCCTCCTCTCTTCACCACCTACAACAGGTTGGAGACCTGGCCCTGGGGTCATGAGAGCAGAAGAACTGTCACTGCCCCTTCTACCTGCAGCACTTGGGAGCATAGGCCCCATGCTTCTCCTGGGCAGCACAGTAGAGTTGATCCTGGGATGGGGGTTGGAGCTTGGGCAAGAGGAAGTTGGATCCCCCACTTGTCTGCTCTTTGGTGACATGGGCAAGGGAAAGATGCTCCCCCACTCACTCCTTGGTATCTGCAGCAGGCAAGAGAGGTACACCTGAGTCATCAAAGCTGAATAGTTGGCCCTGTCCTTCATTTGCTGTGGCACTCGGGAGAGCGGGCTCTGAACCTTGCCTGGGCAGCAGGGTAGGTAGAGCTGGATGTGTTTGTAGGACATTGTAGTTGAGCCCTGAGGGTGTGAGAGCAGAAGACCAGCCCAGATACCTCTCAGGCCCAGATCCAGGGCTCTGAATTGGCCCACCTCAACATCTACTCAATTGATGAACTGCTGGAATGAATGAAGGGACTGGTCCTACATATCCAAAATCACAGGATCTGCACGATGCAGAGAAACAACTGTATATCCAAGATGGGTCTCAGTGAGGTTCTAATATTGATAGAGTAGCAGAAGCCAGGCATCTCCTATCAGACAAATGAACATTTGCAAATAAAGTAGTGTAGATAAGAGTAGACTATAGGACACACTGTGATACACTACAGCTTCCATAACAAAATTTTCTTTTATTCTCTGTTGGAGGAGAGGTTGCCAGAGTGGAAGGAGGATACAAGGTGAGGAGGAGATGAATGGGGTTGGGGTACATGATATGAAATTCAAATAGACTCAATAATAAGTTAAAAAATAATGGTATAAATCCCTAAAGAAGGGGAGGATGAAGGAAGGAAAGGTATTTTTTTATGCATAGTAAAGTGAGAATATTTATAGGCTAGAGCAGAATAAAGGCAGGTACAATCTCAACAGCTCCTTGTGGAAGCCAGAACATTTGTGGAAGAGCTAGGTTGACAGCTTTCTGTTACTTGAACTGGAGCCAACCTATTTCAAAGAAGGAAAGACTTCATTTTGTTCATGTTTCCAGATGTCTCAGGCCATGATCACTTAGCCCTGCTGCTATGGGCTCGTGTATATGCCACACATTGAAGAAGAAACTCATAGGAAGGAACCTGCTGACCTCACATTGGCTAAGAAGTAAAGAGAGAGGGATTGGAGGGGCCAGAAGCCTAGTATCTCTTCCAAGGGCTTCTTATCATTCACCCAAATTCCTGTTCTAGGCCCCACCTCTTAATGCTTCCACCAACTACTTCTTCTTCTTCTTCTCCTTCTTCTTCTTCTTCTTCTTCTTCTTCTTCTTCTTCTTCTTCTTCTTCTTCTTCTTCTTCTTCTTCTTCTTCTTCTTCTTCTTCTTCTTTTCTCCTCCTCCTCCTCCTCCTCCTCCTCCTCCTCCTCCTTCTCCTCCTTCTTCTCTAAGATTTATTTACTTTAGTTATTATGAGTACACTGTAGCTGTCTTCAGACACATGAGAAGAGGGCATCTGATCTCATTACAGATGGTTATAAGCTACCATATGGTTGCTGAGAATTGAACTCAGGACTTCTGGAAGAGCAGTCAATGCTCTTAACTGCTGAGCCATCTCTCCAGCCCTTTTCACCAACTTTCAATGGTGCCTTGCTGAAGACAAAGATTTTAACACAGGAGCCATTGTGGGATGGTCCAAACCCAAAAGAATAGCAAACAGAGAGTAGTTTAACTGAAGAGTTTTCTATCTTCAAGATTGTTATGATATACTGAATTAGTGACTGTGTATTATAAGAGAAAAGTTTCATGGAGGTGGAGAGATGGCTCAGCAGTTATGAGCATGTGCAACTCTTGCTCAAGTTCTGACTTTGATTCCCTGTATCACATCAAGATTCTCACAACCACCTTTGGCCTCAACTTTGGGTGTTCTGCTGCCTCTTAACTCTCAAGTGCCTGTGCTCACATGCATATGTCTAGTGCCTGAGACTTACTCCTTAGGAAGGAGGTCATCTTCCAATCTGAGAACACATGTCCTTCCTTGATACTTCTTATCTCCTTGATACTTCTTATTTGGAAAAGCAGTCCCAAAATAGGCATTGTTGTGCTTGGGGATTTCCTTGTAGTGTCCCTGAGGTCTGGGAAGATTGATTATTATTCTGAGCTTTATATATAATAGCCAGAAACAAACAATGTTTGCCTATTCAGATATGCTATAGATAGACACACTATAGATTGATGGTCTTCAAAAACCTCAAAGCCTACAAAAAATGGTATTTGAGAATGTTCTATTAATAAAGGATCTTTTTGGACAATGAGCCAGGTATCCTTGTGGCAGCACCCCTGTTCTATTTCAAAGAAGATGATGAGTGTTGAAGAACCTCCTTATGGAGTTTGCCAGATACAAGGTCAGCAAGTTTTTCAAAATTCCAGTTTCATAAAAAAGTCTGTCAGATATCCTGGGCCAAGAAGGCCGAATATGGATGCTTCAATTATGCAGAGAAACCTTGAGTGACTGTCTAGCACCCAGCTGCCTCTGTCATTTCTACAGTTTTAAAGGTGCTTACCTATACTTCCTGTACTCTCAGATAATAGTTATTTATTCCTTCTCAGATATCTGATGAGGTTGAAGACTAGATAGTTATAATCTCACATTAAGCTAAAGTTGTTTAGGACTTAGGAAAATGTTTTAAGGCCCAACATGTTTTTAGGTTGTTGATGCCGGTTATTATAGAAAATGGATTTAGGTACAGAACTTTGAACTCACCAAGATGGGATAAATGGTAGAATACTTTCTACAAGGTTGTCAAATACATATGGATGGGGCATTATGAAGATGTGCCAAGAGATGTCCTGAGATGTGCTGTGCTTTAATGTTTCATAACATCTTGGGATGACATACTAAAATGGAAGGACTCATGGCAAGATGTGTCCCTGTGCTCAACCTCTAAGTAACCCCTCTTCAAAACAATGATAATTCCTGGTCATCATCTGAAAACATAGGAAGAAGGAGTACAAAAAGAAGCCCATAGCTTTATCTAGCACAATGGTATAATGATTCCCAAGGGGACCACTGGCAATGGGCCTGCTAGAAGCTTCTATGTTGCTTACACCCAGCAGGTTTCTCTCAGTTTGCCCTGGAATACACAACTATAGGTTACCTTTTAAAACAATATTTGATGTTTAGATTCCAAATCTAAATGAGAAGTGGTATGTTTGAAAGAACTATCCAATACCAGTGTTTTTCACATTAGGAATAATGGGAGCCTACTAACAGCCTTCTTTCCTGTAATTATGAAACAAGTATCAGAGTTTGAATAAAGACTATCAAATTGTTGAATAATAGTAACAAAATTTTAAGGAACTGGAAAAATAAACAAACCATAACTAAACAAGAGAATTTAAATAGGCTCTGGGACTATTGCTTTTAAGACAGAAATTTCTTATTAAAACTTACTTTTTTCTTGTATGAGTGCATTGTAAAATATGTGTGTTTGTGTGTATGGGGAGGAGGTTTTGAATGCCTTGTGCATGTGTGTGCAGAGGCCAAAGGTTTATATTGGTGTCTTCTAACAATATCCACTTTAGTTTTAGAGACAAGGTGTCTCACAAAACCTGGAGCTCACTGATTATAACTAGACAATGAACACCTGTGATGCTCTTGTCTCCAACGTGTCAGACTGAGGTAATAGGCATGTATCATATTCTGATCACATCAGGGTGTTTTGTAGGTGTAGAACATCAAAACTCAGGTTCTCACACTTGCATCTCAAATACTTTACCCATTAAGCATCCTCGCAAATGCCCAAGAAGCATATATTTCAAAACAGTAGCCATGCTAGGAGTTGTCCATATAATCTATAACTTATTGGTATCTTAGTCAGGGTTTTATTATTATGTAGATACACTAAGACCACTGCAAATCTTATAAAGAAAAATATTTAATTATGGCTGACTTACAGTTAAGAGATTTAGTTCATTCTCATTATGGATGAAAGTAGGGCAACATGTAGGTAGACATTGTGCTAGAGAAGGAGCAGGGTGTACCACATTTAGATCAGCAGGCAGCAAAAGGAGAGAGTCTCTGATTCTGGTTTGAGCACTCAAAACCCCAAAGTCCAACCTTTGTGACATACTTCTTCCAGCACAGTCATATGTACTCCAACAAGGCTACACCTTCTAACCTTGCCATTTCTTATAAGCCTATGGGGGACAAGCTACCACATTTCCCTAGAGAAGTCTATGAAACACAATAAAGTGAGGTAAATGAGAGGTATTATGTAGTTCTTGATCACTGGGGAAGTCCATAAACTCAATCTTGTTATAATTAAAAGCTTTATTCATTGTTGCTAGTAGGGCAGTAGTCTCTGATGCAAACCTGAGATTGCCTTGATAAAGGTGGTGAGGTAAGTTTTTCTTGTCAAAAGGTGAACATGACAAGCAGACCTTGAGTATCTGCCCAAGTAAGCCAAGAGATGTATGGCAGAGATTAGGTAGCGAATGCAACCTGAATGTCTGTATAAGTCGGTTACAGAGGACAAATGAGCAGTTAGTCATAACATAATAAGTAGATGGTTATGGGAGTACATTTATGGCTGTGTGGCAGTCACTGAGTCAGGTTTACTGGGAATTTGCCTTCTAGGAATTAGAGTCAGAGACAAATGTACCATAAAATGTTTCTTTTTAAATCTTTATTTAAAAGACATCACATTCACCAGTGGCTTTAGATTACATGAATAAAATAATTTATTCATATTTATGTAGGGCTAATGATTGATATCTCGTGTTGAATATACATACACACATAAATGTATATATATATATATATATATATATATATATATATATATATATATATACATATGACAGATATGTTTTTAATACAAGAACCACCTTCAACCTTATGTTTAGAAGACAACCAAAGGGTATTTGAAATCTTGAGTTCTTCACTGTGTTAGTAGTAGTCAGTGCTTCACTAGGGATAGATTTAAATCTTATCAGAATGCCACTGATTAGTATTAAAACTGAGCTTTTGAAGTCTTAATAGATGATAGTAGAGCAAGAAGGAAAAAATCTGAAATCTATTTTAAAATTTCTATATGCCTTAAATCGTTTTCTCCAAGCTTTGCAACTTGCAATTTACACACCTCAAGTAATTGTCTGAGACCCTCATAGCTTACATAACCTTTCATATCCACACACCTTTGTAACTTTAAGTTTTTATATCCTTAGTCCTTTTTAATATAAGCAGTGATTTATTTTCCTAGCCCCTTATAACCTTTATTAACTCTATTTTTAACTGGATTATTTATTGTGATACATAGGTGCTTGATTATTGATTGAAACGTAAATTTTTAAAATAAAAGAATAGTAAAATTATATTAAAACCTGTTTTGTGAGTTTATCTCTTTTAGTGTAAAGTCTGTCTGTGTCTGAGTCTACCTCTTTTTAGCATGAAGCCTATTAACTCCACAAAAACTAAGGCCTAGTTCTTACTTCTGAAAAGGACTGACCAGGTGGCTACAGGCATCAGGATAGAGGGAGGGCACTTGCTGTTATTAAAGTAATAAAGGCACAGTTAGCCAGCACCATCATCAGAGATCTGACAATGATAAATTTAACCAGGAAGAATAATACAATTGGCCTCTGTGTCAGTTAAAATGACACACACTGACCTGGATGGTGACCTTGGATCCTCCATGGTATTCTTAGGGGCAGAGGTTGACAGTCTTTGACACCCGCATAGGATAGAATTAAGTCTTCTGCTGTCACACAGGGCAGCATTTACCGTAGAGTTTCATGTGGATGAGGAATTGAGAGACTGAACTACCTTGGTGGGGCAAAGAGGGACAGTGAATTCTCCAGCGTCCTGCTTTTCCACAGTTTGGACAATGTCCTGGTGGAGGCTGAGGTATGTAGCAGTGCTTTGCCAGGGTGACAGTCCTCCACAGCCCAGGTAGGGTCATTTGTGCCCCTTTCAGATTCTTTTAAGGAGACTCTAGGATCTGGCAGTTTTGTCTAGCATGGGAAGCTTTTATTAATCATTTTAGAACCCATATTCCACAGGTCTCATAGGAGTTTAAGGACCAAATTTTAATTTATCAAGTATATTATATTTTAAATAAACTTTATTTGATTTTAGTTACTTGCTTAAGGCTTAACCTTAAAAATATATACAGGAAGATAAAGGTTGTCCCTGAAAACCAATTACATTTGTAGTAAAAATGATTACAAGCATAGTTTTGATCATGTTGAAGATTTTGGTCACATATAAGATGACTGAGGAATAAGTTACATGTCTAACTACCCTTAAAAGTTTACATCAAGCTATTTTACAGGATTTACAATTTTATCTCTGTTTAAACTTTAGCCTTAATAATTTAATTGAAAACTTAACTGAAAATCTTCTAGCAGTAAAATACAACTTTAACCCATAAATACAATCCATAGATGAACTGGGAATCTAACAAGACCATAAATATAGCCCACAGACACACTGGGAACCTCATTTCAGAATATTATGGTTTCTTGTATTACTCAGTTTTCAGAATAGCTAAAGCTTAACAAAGTTAGCAAAGAGAAAGCGACTAGACATATATCTGAGTAGACCTTAGAAAATTATAAACCTTATCTTTCAAATACATTATTTACAAACTAGTCATTTTTTATCCAAAATTTTTAGTTTTAGAACAAATATTACATGAAATTGATCCTAATTCAAAAGATTTTGGAGACTTGTTGGCTCTTCTGTTTAAAAGAGATAATCATAGTTGGTTTCAGGTTCCATATAAGCATACACTAGCAAACAAAGAATGACCTGTATGCATAGATTTTTACCTATTAATCTTTTTGTTGTAAGGTTTTATTTTTTATTTTTATTTTTTAATTATATGTAAGTACACTGTAGCTGTTTTCAGACACCCTAGAAGAGGGCATCAGATTTCATTGCGGATGATTGACCTTTGGAAGAGCAGTCTGAGCTCTTAACCACTGAGCCATCCTGGAACTCACTATGTAGACCAGGCTGGCCTCGAACTCAGAAATCCACCTGCCTCTGTCTCCTAAGTGCAGGGATTAAAGGCATATGCCACCACGGCCCAGCCTGTTGTAAGTTTTAAGGTCACTTTTATTTTTTTGCTTGGAATTCTACAGACCCCTCCCCCATCCTGAAATGTTTTTACAGATCCTAAGTAAAAAAAAAAGTGTACATTTCAACAGGAGTTTTGAACATACATAACTTTGAATGGGGAAACTTATTTTTGTAAACAAGATCCAAGAAAGGGAAAAGAAATCAAAGAGCTTATATCTGCTGATTACATCTAAGCCTCCCTAATTTTTACTAAACCATTTAAATAACATGAAAAACAACCTTGTAGGCAGCCGCTTGGACGATAAAATCCAAGATGGCGCAGGTTCCCGATACACCGTAGCAACAGACGATTCCACTGTGCATGCGCCCCTCCCGAGTGGGTGTATGCTGCACATGCGCCTCTCCCAAGCAGGTGTATGCTAATGAGGGTCTGTCAGAGAACCAATCCAGGAGGACTTGGCAGCTCAGGCTTGGGTATATAAGGAGCTCTCTCCAGGCAGTCAGGGCCATTCCACCCCACTCCACAGAAGCAAGCAGACCTGCAGCACCTAGGAAGAAGAGGAAGAAGAAGAAGAAGCAGCAACACCAAGAAGAGCCGTGACATCTAGAAGAGCTGTAACATTTAAGAACCTAGGAGAGCTGTAATACCTAGGTACCTTAAAGAGCTGTAACACCTGGGTACCTAGGAGAGCTGTAACACAAAAAGAAAATTTCCTGAGTAAACCGCGAGAGAAGAAGTCTCGGTGTTCTGTCATCATTGCTGCTGGACAGCAGAGCACGGAACACAACCTTAACATTAATTTACCATTTGTTGTAGGAATTTTTTCTAAGGCAGAGTTAGACAATATCTGGAGCTTTCTCCCAGCTTTCTATTGTTGCACAGGTAGGCCCCGTTCTTTTTCTTAATTTTTAGCTCGTATACCCTACTTTACCCCAGAATACTTTGAGGTTTCATGAAATTAGAGCCTGATTGTGTACTGCATGCTTGGAAGAGTGACTGGTTCCTTAGGTGAAAGTCCAATGATCTTGCGTATCTCCCTTTTGAAGGAATATTAACTTTTAACAAATCCAGCTCTGAGTATTTTAAGCAGGTTTTATTGCCAGAGTCCAGCTTCAGCAGGATTCAGATCCCAAAGAGGAGGTGTGGAGTGAGTGAGGGAAGGAAGTTGACCCGGTCTTAGAGTAAACCAGGATAGCTTGTGTGTTTATTGAAAAAAGGCTAAACACTTTGTACTCTATACTTACATAGTAGCTTAATCACTAGTAATCATGAAAGCAGGCTTAATCATTCCAAGAGATGTACAATCATTTCCCAGATTGCTTTTAACCCATTTTAGCCATATTTTCAACATCCAGAATGAAAGAGGCAATCAACTTTATTACAGTATTTGTTGTTTGAAGCAAAAGCAATGAGTTCAGCAAACATTGAAGTCCTTGATTTCTAAGGCTCAGCAGCCACCCCGCGTGCGCTGTTCCATTTCCCACTTCAAGCTCTCAGCGTTTGCGGTCAAGAAGTGCCAGACACTGAGTCCTGAGAAACAAGCCTGTCGGAGCAATTTTCCTTCCTTAAGGGGCATATTGCAGCGTTTGCTCCATGTAGCATAATAAGAACTGATCTGTTTTGTAATTGCATCCTATATGTTCCTTAATCTTACAGTATGAGCCTGTTTTCATATGCTCCCCAAAGCGAAGGTTCTGATATCTTACTCTTTTTTCTATATGCCCTACAATCTTAATTCCTTCAATGTATGTTCTTAAATATGGCAGAGAAAGAATCAAGTAAGTATGATTTGTCCTCCTCCTCCCTCTCCTCCTCCTCCCCCTCCTCCTCCTTCCCCTCCTCTTCCTCTTCTTCCCTCTTGTCCTCCTCCTCCTTTAACTTATTTTTACAGTCCAGTCATTATCCCCTCCTGATAGTTCCTCATCCCATTCCTCTTTCCTCATCTCCCCTATCACTCCCACCTCACCAGACCTCCCCACTGAGGTGTTTCTTCCCCCACTGAGGCCAGACCAGGCAGTCCTCTGCTATAAATGTGTCAGGGGACCCATATATGCTGCCTGGTTGGTGGCTTGGTTTCTGAGAGATCTCGGGGGTCCAAGTTAGTTGAGACTGCTGGTCTACCTATGGGGTCACCCTCCTCCTCAGCTTCTTCCAGTCATTCCCTAATTCAACCACAGGACCTTAGGGAGGCTCCAGCTTCTGTCCATTGGTTGGGTGTAAGTATCTCCATCTGGCTCTTTGAGCTGCTTGTTGGGCTTCTTGGAGGGTCGCCATGCTAGGCGCCTGTCTGTAAGCACACCATAGCATCAGTAGTAGTGTCGCGACTTGGAGCCTTCCCTTGAGATGGATCCTAAGTTGGGCTGATCACTGGACATACTTTCCCTCAGTCTCTTCTATATTTTTGTCCCTGCACTTCTTTTACACAGGAATAATTCTGGAACAGAATTTTTGACTGTGGGATGGCAATTCCATCCCTCCATTTGATGATCTGTCTTTCTATTGGAGGTAGACACTATAAGTTCTCTCTCTCCCTGATCTCTGAGCACATCAGGATCCCTCCCTTTGAGTCCTGAGAGGCTCTTATCTCACAAGTCTCCCACCTCCAGAGGATGCCTGATTCCATTCATTCTGCTGGCCCTCAGGACTTCTCTCTGATTTAGCCCCCTTACCTGATCATGTTTCCCTTTTCCCCTGCCCCTGATCTCTCTCACTAGGTCTTTCCCCCCCTTTGCCACTTGCGATTATTTTCATCTCTCTCCCAAGTGGAACTGAAGCATCCTCACTTGAGTGCATCTGCTTGTTAACCTTCTGGAGTTCTATGGACTGTATCCTAGGTATTCTGTATTTTATTGGCTAATATCTACTTATTAGTGAGTTTCTTCACACAGGATAATAATGTCTAGTTCCATCCATTTGCCTGCAAGACCCATGATCATGTCCTTGTTCTTAATAGTGGAATAGTATTCCATTGTGTAAATGAACCACATTTTCTGTATTCATTTTCATTTGTGGGACATCTGGGCTATTTCCAGCTTCTGCCTATTACAAATAAGGAGCTATTAACATTGTGGAGCACATGCCCCTGTGGCCTGGTGGGGCATCTTTTGGGTATATGCCCAAGAGTGGTATAGCTGAGTCTTCCGGTAGATCTATTCCCAATTTTCTGAGGAACCTCCAGATTGATTTCCAGAGTGGTTGTACCAGTTTGCAATCCCACCAGCAATGAAGTAGTATTCCCCTTTCTCCACATCCTCACCAACATGAATTACAACCTCAGTTTTTGATCTTAGCCTTTTGGCTGGTGTAAGATGGCATATTGGGGTCTTTTTTATCTGCATTTCACTGACTAAGGACTTTAATCATTTCTTTAAGTGATTCTCAGCCATTCGAGATTCCTCTATTATGAATTCTATGTTTAGATCTATACACTGTTTTGCTATTGTGTTGTTTGGTTTTGTGGAGGTTAGCTTCTTGATTTCTTTGTATATTTTGGATATTAGCCTACTATACGATGTGGCATTAGTGAAGATTTCCCCCCCAGTCTTTAGGTTGCTGATTTGTCTTATTAACTGTGTCTTTTGCCTTACAGAAGCTTTTAATTTTATGAGGTCCCATTTATCAATTCTTGATCTTAGAGCCTGTGACATTGGAGTTCTGTTTAGGAAAATTTCCGCCACACCCATGAGTTTGAGGCTCTTTCCCACTTTCTCTTCTATTAGATTCAGTGTATCTGGTTTTATCTTGAGGTTCTTGATCCACTCGGATTTGAGCTTTGTAGAAGGTGACAAATATAGATCTATTTTCATTTTTCTACATACCAACTGCTATTTAGACCAGCACCATTTCTTGAAAATGTTTTCTTTTTTCTATTGTACATTTTTGGCTACTTTTTCAAATATCAAGTGACCATAAATATATGGGGTTATTTCTTGGTCTTCAATTTTATTCCATTGACTGACCTATCTGTTTCTGTACTATACCATGTAGTTTTTGTCACTATTGCTGTGTAGTAGAGTTTGAGGTCAGGCATGGTGATTCCCCTAGAAGTTCTTTTATTGTTAAGAATTTTTTCACTATCCTGGGTTTTTTGTTTTTCCATATAAAATTGAGAATGGCTCTTTCCATGTCTGTGAAGATTATGTTAGAATTTTGCTGGGTATCCTTATCTTGTCCCTGGTTTGGTTGGGATTGTTTCAATTATCTTTTCATTTAATTTGATATTAGCTGTTGGTTTGCTGTAAATATTGCTATTATTATGTTTATGTATGGGCCTTGAATGCCTGATGTCTCCAATACTTTTAACATGAAGGGTGACATATTTTGTCAGATGCTTCTTCAGCATCTAAATGTCATTATTTTTCTTTGAGTTTCTTTATATAGTGGAGTACCTTAATGTATTTTCATATATTGAACCAACCTTGCAACCTTGGATAGAGCCTACTTGATCATGGTGAATGATGCTTTTGATGTGTTCTTGGATTTGGCTTGCTAGAATCTTTTTTGTGCATCAATATTCATAAGTGAAATTGTTCTGAAGTTCTCTTTCATTTTTGGGTCTTTGTGTGGTTTAGGTATCAGAGTAACTGTGGCTTCATAGAATGAATTAGGTATTGTACTTTCTGTATCTATTTTATGGAATAGTTTGAGGAGTGATTGTATTAGCTCTTCTTTGTAAATCTGGTAGAATTCCATACTAAAGCCATCTGGGCTTTGGCTTTTTTGGTTGGAAGGTTTTTTAATGATTTCTATTTCCTTAGGATATATAAGACTGTTTAGATAGTTTGCCTGATATTGATTTAACTTTGGTATGTGGTATCAGTTCAGTAAAGCATTCATTTCATCTAGATTTTCCAGTTTTGGGGAGTATAGGCTCTTGTAGTAAGAGTTGATGATTGTTTTTTTTTTTTTTTTTTTTTTTTTTTTTTTTTTTTTTTTGATTTCCTCAGTTTCTGTTGTTATGTCTCCTTTTCTTTTCTGATTTTGTAAATTTGGATACTGTCTCTGTGCCCTCTTGTTAGTCTGGCTAAGGGTTTGTCTATCCTGTTGCTTTTCTAAAAGAACCAGTTCCTGGTTTAGTGGAATCTTTGTATAGTTCTTTTTGTTTCTACTTGGCTGATTTCAGCTGAGTATGATTATTGCCTGCCATCTACTCCTCTTGGGTATACTTATTCTTTTTGTTCTAGAGCTTTCAGATGTGCTGTTAAGCTGCTAGTGTATGTTCTCTCTAATTACTTTATGGAGACACTCAGAGCTGTGAGTTTTCCTCTTAGCCCTGCTTTCACTGTGTCCAATAAGTTTGGGTTTGTTGTGCCTTCATTTTTGTTAAATTCTAAAAAGTCTTTAATTTCTCTCTTCATTTCTTCCCTATTGTTCACTTTCCATGTGTATGTGTGCTTTCAGTTGTTTTTGTTGGTATTTAAGACCAGCCTTAGTCTCTGGTGATCTGATAGGGTGCATGGGATTATTTCAATATCCTATCTGTTAAGGCTTGTTTTGTGTCTGATTACGTGATCAGTTTTGCAGAAGGTACCATGAGGTACTGAGAAGAAAGTATATTCTTTTATTTTAGGGTGAAATGTTCTGTAGATATCTATTAAATCCATTTATTTGGTTCACAACTTCTGTTAGGTTTACTGTGTCTCTGTTTAGTTTCAGTTTTCTTGATCTGTTCATTGGTGAGAGTAGGGTGTTGAAGTCTCCCACAATTATTGTGTGAGGTTCAATATGTGCTTTGAACTTTAGTAATGCTTCTTTTACAAATGTGGGGGCCCTTGCATTTGGGGCATAGAGGTTCAGAATTGAGAGTTCATCCTGGTGGATTTTTCCTTTGATAAGTATGTAATGGCTTTCCCCCATCTTTTCTGATAGCCTTTGGTTGGAAGTCTATTATGTTGGATATTAGGATGGCTACTCTAGCTTGTTTCTTGGGACCATTTACTTGGAAAATTTTTTCCCATCCTTTTACTTTGAGGGAATGTTTGCCTTTGACTCTGAAGTTATGTTTCTTGTATGCAGCAAAATGCTGAATCCTGTTTAAGTATATAGTCTGTTAGCCTACGTCTTTTTATTGGGGGAATTAAGTCCACTGATATTGAGATATATGAGGGACCAGTGATTTTTGCTTGTTGTAATTTTTGTTGTTAGAGTTGGAATTATGTTTGTGTGTTTCTCTTCTTTTGGGTTTGTTGTGCAAAGATTAATTTCTTGCTTTTTCTTGGGTGAAGTTTCCATCCTTGTGTTGGCCTTTTCCTTCTATTATCCTCTGTAAGGTTGGATTAGTAGAAAGATATTGTTTAAATTTGGTTTTGTCTTGGAAAACTTTGGTTTCTCCATATATGGTAATTGTGAGTTTTGTTGGGTATAGTAGCCTGACTTGCATTTGTGTTCTCTTAGGATCTGTATGACATCTGCCCAAGACCTTCTGGCCTTTAGAGTCTTTGTTGAGAACTGGTCTAATTCTGACAGGTCTGTCTTTATATGTCACTTGACCCACTTCCTGTACCACTTTTAATATTCTTTCTTTTTCCTGTACATTTGGTGTTTTGATTATTATATGATGGGAGGAACTTCCTTTCTGGTCCAATTTATTTAGTGTTTTGTAGGCTTTTTGTACATTTATGGGCATCTCTTTTTTTATGTTACAGAAGTTTTCTTTCATAATTTTTTTTTTTTTTTTTTGCTTTTTTGAGACAGGGTTTCTCTGTGTAGCTCTGGCTGTCCTGGAACTCACTCTGTAGACCAGGTTGGCCTCGAACTCAGAGATCCACCTGCCTCTGCCTCCCAAGTGCTGGGATTAAAGGCGTGCGCCACCACCGCCCGGCCATAATTTTTAAAAGATGTTTACTGCCCCTTTGAGTTGGGGATCATCACTCTCTTCAATACCTATAATTATTACATTTACTTTCTTCATTTTGTCCTGGATTTCCTGGATGTTTTGGGTTAGGAGCTTTTTTGTACTTTGCATTTTCTTTGACTGTGCCAATGTTTTCTATTCTACGTTCTAAATCTGAGATACCATCTTCTATCTCTTATATTCTGTTGGTGATGCTTGTATCTATGACTCCTGATCTCTTTCCTAGGTTTTCCATCTCCAGGGTTGTCTTCTTTAGTGATTTATTTATTGTTTATATTTCAATTTTTAGATCGTGGACCACTTTGTTCAGCTCTTTCATCTGTTTGGCTGTCTTTTCCTATATTCCTTTTCTTTAAGAGATTTATTGTTTTCTCTTTAAGGGCTTCTATCTGTTTACCTGTGTTCTCCTGTATTTATTTAAGGAAATTATTTATGTCTTCTTAAAGTCCTCTATCATCATCATCATCATCATCATCATCATCATCATCATCATCATCATCATCATCATAATGACATGAGATTTTAGATCAAAATCTTGCTTTACGTGTGTGTTGGGGTATCCAGGGGTCTCTGTGGTGGGGAAACTGGGTTCTGATGATGTCAAGTAACATTGGTTTCTGTTGCTTATGTTTTTGTGCTTGCCTCTCACCATCTGGTTATCTCTGGTGTTAGTTGGCTTTGTTGTTTCTGACTGGAGCCTGTCCCTCCTGTGAGCCTGTGAGCCTCGGCCTGTCAGAACTTCTGGGAGTCAAGTTGTCTCTGGGTATGATTGGGGTGAGGAGGGCTGGAGCACAGGGTCCACTCTTTGTTACATATGAGAACCAGAATGACCATGTCCAGAAAACTCTTCCAATAGCATCAAATAACCTGATATTTGTTTATGGTAAATATATAATAAAGAAACAGGCAGTAGTAGAGGAAGACTATTATGATACGCAAAGTTTTGTTTTAGTTTTTTTTTTTTTTTCATTTTAGAAGCAAATTCTCAGTTTTAAATTTTAGGCCACATCATCTTCCTGTCATCTCTTTCTAGTGTAGGGCTTATAAGTTTGTGCCACCACACTCAGGGTGGGGGATCTCCATTTTTGGTCTGTATTCATCTCAGCATTATAGTCTATTCTTTGAAGCCATATTATATACAAATACCATATTCAAAGAAATAACTTAATACTTTAAAGAGTTTTGACAATGTTTGCAAACACCAGATTTTACATATTAAATAAAGAAGACATTTCCTAAAATACAGATAGGATTAGAAGATGTTCTTTGGACCTGAAAACTGACAGACAACTGATATAAGATATATCTAATATATATAAGATAGTAGAGAGCAAGAACACAGGGGGATCTGTGTTTGAAGATGTTCTTGACAGAAATGGGACCAGAGTACAGAGTTCTTTATAGGCAAATTGTGAGGCTGAACTTTGACAACTCTCTAGAGGGAAATAACAGCATCTTAAGTTATTCTAAATAAAACATTATCTTATTGAGTTAATGAAAGGATCACCACTCCTTATGAAAGCTCATCAAGGGCTTTTAAGTTTGTGTCATAGAAGCAAGACTACTCCCCAAGGGAAGCTTCTACCTAAAGACGATGAGAGCATTCACAAGACTATTCAAAGTACTCATTAGGATGCTGGGAAAGGGGGAACAATCTAGTACAAGAATTGAAATCCCCATTTTAGGCATTTTTTTTCCTTTTCTTTTTTTGAGGATGCACTTTTTATTGGTTATTTTATTTATTTATTTACATTTCAAATACTATCCTCCTTCCCCGTTTTTGCTCCACAAGCTCCCTATCTCCTCCTCCCTCACTCCTACCTCTTTGAGGATGCTCCCCCACCCGCCCACCCATTCCTGCCTCAGCAGCCTAGCGTTCCCTATCCTGGATCATCAAGCCTCCACAGGACCAAGGGGCTCCCTTTCCAGTGATGTCAGATAAGGCAATCCTCTCCTACATATCCAGCTGGAGCCATGGGTACCCCCTGTGTACTCTTTGGTTGGTGGTTGTGTCCCTGGGAGCTTTGGGGGAATCTGGTTGGTTGATACTGCCATTCTTCCTATGGGCTGCAAACCCTTCAGCTGCTATAGTCTTTCCCCTAACTTGTCCATTGGGATCCCCTCACTGAGTCCAATATTTGACTGTGTACATTTGCATCTGTATTGGTCAGGCTCTGGCAGAGCCTCTCAGGCAACAGCTATACCAGGCTTCTCTCAGTAAGCACTTCTTGGCATCAGCAATAGTGTCTGGGTTGGGTGTCAGCAGATGGGATGGAACCCTAGGTGGGGCAGTCTCTGGATGGCTTTTCCTTCAATTTCTGCTCTACTCTTTGCCCCTGAACTTTCCTTTGACAGGAGGAATTCTGGATTAATATTTTTCAGGTGGGTGAGTGGTTACATTCCTCTACTGGGGGCCATGCCTATTCACTGGATATGGCCTCTACAAGTTCTATCTCCCTTTTGTTGGATATTTTGGTTAATGTCCTCCCTGTTGGGTCCTGGGAACCTCTTGGGTCCCTGGCATCTGGGGCTTTCTAATGACTACCCTCAGTTACCCCTCTCCTACTGCTATACAACTACTTCCAAATTCCTGACCCTCTGTACTTCTCCATCTCCTCCCATATCTAAACTGGCCCTCTTCTTACCTCCCTCTCCTATCTCCCTCCCAGATCGCTCTCTCTCCCTCTACTTCCCAAAGATTATTCTCTTCTCCCTACTGAGTAGGACTGTAGCATCCACACTTTGATGTGATCATCTCTCTTCTAGGGTTCTATATGGTCTGTGAGTTGTATCATGGGTATTCCGAGCTTCTTTTTGGCTACTATCCACTGATTAGTGAGTACATACCGTGTGTTCTTTTGTAACTGGATTACCTCACTCAGGATGATATCTTCAAGTTCCATCCATTTGCCTGTGAATTTCATGAAATCATTGTTTTTAATAGCTGAGTAGGTCTCCATAGTGTAAATACAAAACAGCCACCAAGAGACTGGCAGAAGATCTTTACCAACCCTATATCCAATAAGGGCTAATATCCAAAATATACAAAGAACCCAAGAAGTTAGACTCCAGAGAACCAAATGACCCTATTAAAAATGGGATACAGAGCTAAACAAAGAATTCTCAACTGAGGAATCTCAAATGGCTGAGAAGCACTTGAAGAAATGTTCAATATTCTTAGTCATCAGGGAAATGCAAATCAAAACAACCTTGAGATTTCACCTCACACCAGTCAGAATGACTAAGATCAAAATCTCAGGTGACAGCAGATGCTGGCAAGGATGTGGAGAAAGAGGAAGACTCCTCCATTGATGGTGGGATTACAATCTGGTATAACCACTCTGGAAATCAATCTGGTGGTTCCTCGGAAAATTGGAAATAGTTCTGAGGTCCTAGCTATAGCATTCCTGGGAATATATTTAAAAGATATTCCAACATATAACAAGGGCACATGCCCCACTATGTTCATAGCAGACTTATTTATAATAGCCAGAAACTGGAAACAAGCCAGATGTCCCTCAACAGAGGAATGAATCCAGAAAATGTGGTGCATTTGCAGTAGGCATTTTTTCTTAATGACTTGCCTATGTTAGTATTCATATATAGAGGTGTGCAGACTCTTCTGGGAGCTCCTAGTGACCCAACTTAATATGAGTATGCGTATGTGTATATCCCCCATCATCAAAAAGGTCACTGATATAAAGAAATGCTTTGAAATACATCTTAAGGATGTCTTGATTGTATGTACCTGATACATGATTTTGGAAAACATGAAAATAATGCAAAAGACAATAATAATGTTGTAAAAAATAATAAAAAAATAATGTTGTAAAAAATAATAATGTTGTATTCTGTTTTAAAGTAAAGGTTACTGTGTAAAATGCGAGCACCTACAGAGTCACTTGGCACAGATGCCAAGCATATCTCTGTATATTCTAGAAGAATAATGCAAGCTATCAGCAGGCACATTAGTTATACTGTTGAATTTTCTATCATCATTCAATTGTTCTGCTTATTAGAAACTCTATATTGGTTTTAAAATTATTTTTAGTCATGAAAAAGTCAATTTAAAATTATAGTCAGTTCTGAGAACACCTTGTGAAACCAGATAAGCACTGAAATAATAAAAACTATATTCTGATAATTCCTGGTTAGTCAAAGTCAGTGTTGTAGACAGGTCTGCATATTGACATAGACTTTCACCCAAGAACAAACACACTAGAGAAAGCCATAATGAGATAATAATTATGATGACAGTTATTTTACAATCATTATAATGAAACTTAAATCACTCTCTGTTTCAAAGGTAAATTTAATTCCTTGTGTTGTTACAGACTGACTAAGTTTGGTCTTCTAAGAGTATATGGAGCAAAGTTGATTTAGGAACAAATTCTCACTACATTATTTAAATCATATTCATACATTTGGTTTGCAGAATATTTTAAAAGATGAATAGTTAGAGCTTTATGTGGCACTGGTAGTGATTACTACTCTGCTAGCTGTCTTAAATACCTTAGATTTCTTCAACCTACCATTTAGGTTTCTTTGTTTAACTTCAATATTTCCAACACTCTTCAGCACAAATAATGACAATGTGTAGGTATAGTGTAGATGTTGTAAATATTTCAGGTTTACTAATTTACATTTACAGATGCTCAGAATCCGTCTTATGTTGAATAACTTCTTAATACTTTGGAGAGACACAGCATGGAATAACCTTCAAATAGCAAATGACTTTTAAACTAATTCTGAAATTTAACTTTTTATAACCTTTAATTTATCTTATATTTTATAACTTTAATTTCCAGAAGGATATATAGAAATTTGGGTACCTCCAGACTCCTCTGAAGACTGAAAAAAATCTGTACATGTGCAACAAAATTCCAGTTGACATTAAAAACAAATGTTCTTTTAAGTTTCATGCAGTATGAATCTCTGCCTCTCCATGTTTCTGCTATGCTACTCTGGCTTTGCCCTGTAAGTTGTAATATATTTCCAGGCAAAAGTCAATAACCATGCCTGTCAATTAGAAGTTCTACCAGGAAATTCTACAGCACTAACCTTGCCCTTAAAGAACCCAGAATTGAGAAACCATTCAGCTTCAATTACGGCTCCTGGCCAGGATTTGCTTAAACATTGAACAACACAAGGTCTGTTAGTTACATAACAGTGCTGAAATGTAATGTGCCCACACTTTTCCAAAGAAGGAGGTATTTTCAGTTTACAAATGATCAGAAATATGTAGCTTTCAAGTGGATTAGTGCCACAGAGAGGATGAGAACAGTTGACAGCTACATCACTTCTTAAGTTTCCTGAAGTGAAAGAACACTGAAGTCAAGCTACCACTTTCAGTTCTTATTGATGTGATTTTAAACTAGAAGCTTCAAAGAAAATTAAAATGCATTTTACAAGGATCTGCTAATTTTTTTAACTGATGCCTGTCAAGTTTGAAATATTCAGTTCAAACTGATAAGTTCAAAAATATCCAATTTCCTTTTTAAAACAACCTGAGAATTCCTATTATAACACACTATTCTTTTACTCTTTTCCTGAATATTGTTTTGTTTTTACTAAACACAAAGCACAGAATGTCCTCTATCTTTTAGTAGTCAGTGTCAACAACATCAAAATGCCTTGGCAGTCAGAAGCTTGAAGACTCACAGCCCAAGCGTGTACATATGGCTTGGTAACTCAGCTCAAGCATGCATGCATGGCTTGGTAACTCCCACGCTTGATCTTGTATACCTCTCCCCTTGCTTAGCAGTCACCAGAGAGACTTCGTCATTAATGTCCACCCTGTGGATGGAAAGTGTTTTATCAGCAGCTGGAACAGGCAGGCCATCAGGACGTTAGCACTTGGGTAAATATTAGCAGACCACACACTGAGTGTCTTTGTGGGGTTAATAGTGCATCAGGGGCCTTATGAGTTTGGTTTCCATTTTTGTGAAAAAAAAAAGTATGTAAAAGGGAAAAGTAACTGGATTCAGTGGGTTTTATAAAAGAGTAGAGCAAGTTGGGATGGAGTGGGGGAAGTCTGGAAGGAGTTGGAGGTAAGGGAGTAGAAGATGGATTTAATCAAAGCACATTGCATACATGTATAAAGTGCTCAAAGAACAAAGGAACTATATGTTTGAAAAAAAAACAACTAATGCTATTTATAATGAAGTGAAGAACTCACTTCTAATCCGTAGTCCATCCTAATCCTTCCCAACCCTTCAACACTAGGTAAGGGAGAAAGAAGGTTAGAGGGGGAAGAGGTATAGACCTCTATAGGCTATTTCCTGTTGAACAGAAATGTAGTTCCTTGGGGCAAATCCAATCTTCATTGTCAGGATATCCAGCAAACCAGCAATAGCAAATGCAACACAGATCATTGCAGCAGTATGACCCAGCAGCAGCAGGGGCAACAACAGAGGAGCACTAACTACCTTCTTCTTCTGAGCACCCCCCTTCTCAGGGCTCTGCCATTTATACCCCTCTCCAGAGTCCTCAGAATTACTCTCTGGAGCTGCTAAAAGTCATCCCCCTGCTAGTGCTAGCAAATCATAATAACCTGGTATGAAGCAGTCTTCTATCCCACACCTTGGATTAAAAAAAAGACATTCACATACCATTAAAGAAACCAAACTTCTAACTATAGTTGGACAGCTTGGAAATGCAATAATGAATTGATTCTCTGACTTCCTTCTAATGTGACCAAGCTCTATTCTGCTAAGAACTTTACTTAGACTGTGATTGGTTTTGTGTTTTATCTCATGAACATGTGCATTTTAATATGTAAGGTTTTACAAACCTCATGTCTTTTTTTTTTATTTCAACTTATGCCATGTTGAAGCCACAGAAATTCTGTCCACTTGCCTTGTCATGTTTACATAATGTCAGTACATGGGCAACCTTGCTTTTTGTTCAGTGATGCATGCTTTATGATGGATGAGTTAAGTGGTAGATTATATATTCTTTCTTAAACTTTTCTTTTCTTGTTTTATGATGTGGTGTGATGGTAGTGGTGTGATGGTAGTGGTGGTCCTATGTGTGTACAAGTTTAAGGATTTTTTGAATGCAAACTTGTAGACGACTGAGGACAGTCTCAGAAGTCATTCTTAGAAGGACTAACTTCTCTTCATTGATACAGAATCTATCATTGACCTGGAACTCAGCAGTTAAGCTACAATGGCTGGTCAGAGGGCCTGAGGGTCCTCTCTGTTTCAACTTCTCTAATTCTGGGGTTAGATGCACATACCATCACTCTCAACTGTTTACATAGATCCTAAATGCAGGTCCTTGTGTGACTCAAGCTCTTTACTGACTGAGTTGTCTCCTCAGCTCATGATACTTTACTTAAATGGAGTTTGTTCTACAACAGCTTTCTAAGAGAAGGTGCACAGGAAATTCATGGTCTTCTGTTTCTAATCATATCCTCATTCCATTTAAAACATTCCATATTGTTTTGACATGCAGCCTCGTGTTGCCCAGTCTGGTATTGTAGTCAAGGATGATTCCATATGTAGTCAAGGATGACTTTGAATTTCTAATCTTGCCTCCTCTCCAAAGTGCTTGTATTACAGATGCTACTCCTGGATTTTTGTACATGTTCACTCTCCTAAAGGTGGATGGTTTTGTATGATAGGTAGAATATAATTTTTACTTGGACTTTGGTTAAAATTATGTGTCAGCTAAAATCACTTAGCCAGCTATACCAGCTTAACCATTGGTATGTCTAGAAAGAAAATGATTTGCCTATAGAGAGAAGCATTCCAGGTTATACTGTGTGAATTTTTAAAACTTTTAAAATACTTTGTATAAGACCTTTGAACTTCTTCTCTATTATTCTTGGGCCATAAAATTTCATCTGATGTGTTTTGGGCTATATTTTTTCATCAGAGTTGTAAAACCCAAATTTTAAATATATAAACTTTAGCCTTCCCATTCTGGGATTGAACCCAGGCTCCCAGCACACTAGGCTCCCTCCACCACTGAGTGATAAACCCAGCCCCCAGCATCTCTTTTGTTCCAGACACTGAACTGAATAAGGGTTGGGGAGGTGACTTACAGGTAAGGTGGATTAAGTTCCCTCTCGATGGAGCTTCAGGTCTAGCTGGTGTAGAGGCTTCAGCAGGCAGCAATGGAGAGAGTGACAATGAAACCATCTTAAAGAGAGTTCAGCTTAGGATAGCATGCAGGCAGGGATGCTCAAGTGACCATCCCAGCTGGAGTCAGCCAACCTGGGAAGCCAGTGCAGCCCAGCAGCACAAAGGGAAAGTGCTCTACTAGTTAGAGCTTGGGGAACTGTGGGGAGTACTCTCCCCTCTGAACATTCCTGAAATAAACAGTATTGTTAATTTTATATGAATATGGAGTAGGGAGATTATCTACATATATGAGTGAAAACTTAATGAGTTGAATCATTGTGAGTCTCACATGAAGTGAGTCTGTGATTAACTTGCTCATTTTATTTCTCTGAATTAAATTGTTTTTTGTGGTATTCATTTGAATAAGAAGTTATAATATTTAATGAAAGGTCTCAAAAGACTAGACTAGTGCTTATCTTCTTGGCTTTGAGTGTGTTAAAATTCTGAACAGATGTGAACATGTTCTCCTAATAAAAGAAGAAAAATAACAAAGGATCCCTTATTAACATATGTATCTTCTTGGCAGAAACACAAAGATAAAATTTGGTGGCGGTAACACATTAGAAAGAATTTACTAATTAGGCAGTCTTGCTTGCAGGTAGAGTAGAAGAGGGCATGGAATGCTGTGAAAAGTGGTTGAGATGGACGGACACTGTGTCTCAGGACTCTGTGTTATTTAAATCCACTGGGGGAATCTATGGGGTTGTGGGTAAAGCTGTGGTATGCTTCTGTCAGTTAATTGAGTTAATTGATATATGGAAGTTCCTTAATAGCAGTGCATGTAATACTTTAGTCAGTCAGTCATTTGGTGAGTAAGATTTGTCTAACCTTTGAAAATATGTGACGCCATATATAGAAGTATCAATTCAGTGTTCAGCAGTAATTTTTATCAGAGGCAAGGGTTATTACTCCTTGGCAAAAGAATAAATTTGATTTACCTCTTTTCCTTTATTTCCTCTCCTCCTTTTTTTCCATTTTCCTTTTTTTCTTTTAGTTGAGTTCTGACAGTCTCTTACTATGTATACAGGATGGCCTGTAACTCAATTATATAGCTTATGCTGGCATCATGGATAGCTTTAATTTTCAACTTGACACACTGTAGAATGAGCTGGGAGAAGAGTCTTAATGGGAAACTTTCTACATTGGGTTGGCCTGAGTGTATGTCTGTAAGGACTGTTTTATTTTAATTGATGTTGGGAGACCCAGTTAATTGTGGGTATCAAAATTCCTAAGCAGTGTTTCCTGAATAAAATTAGTGGACAGGGATACCTTCTTAGCCAGCCCTATCAGCTGTGTTGACCCTGGTGACTGATGGCATGACTGACTTTATAGCCAGATCACCCCCACATCCTAAAGTACACTTTTTATAGAAAGTCCTCAGTACCTCCTTACAGAAAAGCACAAGAAACAAGTAACCCAAACTTGGTGTTTTAGACTTAGTTTACTTAAAATAGTAGCAGGTAGATAGATACTGTTATCCAGAGGAGAGGGAAGGAGCAACTGCATGCTGGTGGGTCGAATGGGATTCCAAACAAAAGGAATCTGAGTAAATTACAGCTGTTACATTTTCTAACCAAGACCTTTTCAGCTATTGTGTAGATGAAATTGAAAACAGACAATTTCCACTAACTCATAATTATGGCCTAGTTAGTAGTAAATGTAGAGCCTCATCTAATTATACTAATTACTACTGGTGAATCATAATGAAAGGTCTTTGTAAAACTTGGAGGGAAATGAAGCCTCTGGCCATAGCCAATTATGACCTGGGTTATTTCTTTCCTTGTGTGAATCAAGATTAGGATGAACTCAGAAGTATTGAGGTTTGTATGTTATTATGTATGTACATGGCATGATAGCATCTTTCAGTGTGACCAGAGAGAATGCTTCAGTGGTTAACAACACTTACTGTTCCCCCAGAGAATCCTAGTTCAATTCTGAACACCTATGTAAGGAGACTCACAACTTCCTGTAACCCTGGATTCAGCAAATTTGACATGGTTGGCTCCTGTGGGCACCTGTACTCACAGGCAAATACCCAAATGTAGACAGACAGACAGACAGACAGACAGACAGACACACACACACACACACACACACACACATACTTAAAAATAATAAAAATACTTCATCATGTTGGATGATGTCTTTTGCATTCTATTTGCAAGTATTTTATTGAATACATTTTGTATCCATGTTCATATGGAAAATTGGTCTGGAATTATCTTTCTCTTTGTATGGTTTAGGTATCAGGGTGACTGTGGCTTCATAGAATGTGTTTGACAATCTTCCTTTTGTTTCTATTTTGTGGAATAGCTTGAGGAGTATTGCTATTAGTTCTTCTCTGAAAGTCTGGTGGAATTCTGTGCTAAAACCATCTGGCCCTAGGCTTGTTTTGGGATGGAGACTTTTAATCACTGCTTTTATTTCCTTAGGAGATATGGGATTGTTGAGGTTGTTTACATGATCTGGGTTTAACTTTGGTAAGTGAATCTAACAAAGAAAATCATCTATTTCATTGAGATTTTCCAGTGTTGTGGATATTCTGCCAAAGAACTCCTATAGCTGATGAAAACGCTTAGCAAAGTGGCTGGGTATAAAATTAAATCAAGGAAATCAGTAGACCTCCTTTATACAAATGATAAATGGACTGAAAAGTAGTTAGGGAGGAAACATCCATCACAATAGCCACTAATAATATAAAATAACTCTAACTAACTCTAACTAAGTAACTCTAACTAAGCAAGTGAAAGAAATGCATAAAGTCTTTGAAGATATAAAAAGATGGAAACATAACAGGAACCAATATTGTCTTTAATATCTCTCAATATTAATGTACTCAACTCACCTATAAAAAATATAAGCTAACAGACTGGATACACAAACAAGATCATGCTGCATATAAGAAACACATCTTGATAATAAAGACAGACACTACCTCAGTGTAAAAGTCTGGAAAAAGGTCTACCAAGCAAATGGTACCAGAAAACAAGCTTGAATTGCCTTCCTAATATCCAATAAAGTAGACTTTAAACCAAAAGTTATCAAGTGAGATGAAGAAGCATACTTCATATTCATCAAAGGGAAAATCTACCAAGAGAAAGTCTCAATTCTGAACACCTATACCCCAAATTCAAGGGCACCCACATTCATAAAAGAAACTTTACTAAAGTTCAAAACACACATTGAACCCCACACAATAATAATGGGAGACTTCAACAGCCCTCTTTCTCTAATGGACAGGTCATTGAAACAGAGACACAGTGAAACTAATAGAAGTCATGAACCAAATGGATTTAACAGATATCTACAGAACATTTCACCCTAAAACAAAAGAATACACCTTCTCAGAACCTCATGGTACCTTCTCCAAAATGGACCATGTAATTGGTCACAAAACAAGCCTCAGCTGCTACAAGAAGATTGAAATAATGGCATGCATCCTATCAGATCATCATGGTCTAAGGCTGGTCTTCAATAATAACAACAACAGAAAACCTACATACACATGGAAACTGAACAACACTCTTCTCAATGATATTTGATCAGGGAAGAAATAAAGAAAGAACTTAAAGACTTAAAGACTTTCTGGAATTTAATGAAAATGTCATATCATGCACAAACTTATGGGATACAATGAAAGCAGTGCTAAGAGGAAAATTCATAGCACTAAGTGCCCTGGTAAAGAAACTGGAGAGATCTTACACTAGCAACTTAACAGGATACCAGAGAGCTCTAAAACAAAAAGAACCAAACACACCCAAAAGGAGTAGAAGGCAGGAAATAGTCAAACTCAGGGCCAAAATCAACCAAATAGAAACAAAATAACTATACAAAGAATCAACAAAACCAAATTTTGAGAGAATCAAAAAGATAGATCAAGCCCTATCCAAAATAACTAAAGGGCCCAGAGGCAGTATCCAAATTAACAAAATTATAAATGAAAAGGGAGACATAACAACAGAAACAGAGGAAAAAAAATCATCAGATCCTACTACAAAAGCTTATACACAACAAAACTGGAAAATCAAGATCAAAAGCTTGGGTCTTCCAGCCTCAAGGTGTGTCCTCCATTTCTGGATTGTAGCTCATTTAAAAAGTATAAATGAAACCGATTACTCGGAAATCATAAAATATAACATGCTATAACTATCGCTTGTTCAAGCATATGCAGTAAGCTTAGCTGGATGGGACCTCGTCACTAGGTCACCACTCCCTGAAGTCCATTTAATCCATGAGCACAAGACTTAACCTGCATTGCTCTTCCTGGTGTTCCTTTAATACTTGAACCATAGATTTTGTATTTTTTCTAAGCTTTTTCACTTGATTAAAATGCTCCTCATTAATAGTGTCAGGTCTTGGGACCTCCCCTTGGATCCTACTTTGGGCCTGTCACTGGACCTTCTTTTTCTTCAGGCCCTTCTCCATTTCCATCCCTGTAATTCTTTCAGATAGGAACAATTATGGGTCAGAGTTTTGGCTGTGGGATGGCAATCCCATCCCCCACTTGATGCCTTGTCTTCCTGTTGGAGGTGGGGTGTATAAGTTTCTTCTCCCTACTGTCAGGCATTTCATCTAAGGTCCCTCCCTTTTGATTTCTAAGAGTCTCTCACCTCCCAGGTCTCTGGTGCATTCTGGAGGGTCCCCCCAACCTCCTATTTCCTAAGGATGCCTGTTTCCATTCTTTCTGCTGGCCCTCAGGGCTTCAGTCCTATTCACTCACTCAATACCAGATCAGGTTCTCTTCTCCTACCCACTCCCCGCCCCCTTCCATGTCCACTTTCTCTCCCAGGTCCCTCCCTCCCTCCTCACTTGTGATTGCTTTTCTTCTCTCTCCCAAGTGGAACCGAGGCATCCTCACTTGGGTACTTCGTTAACCTTTGTGAGTTCTGTGGACTGTATCTTGGGTATTCTGTACTTTTATTATTTTATTTTATTTTATTTTAATTTATTTTATTTTGCTAATATCCACTTATTAGTGAGTATATACCATGCATGTCCTTTTGGGTCTGAGTTACCTCACTCAGGATGATATTTTCTAGTTCCATCCATTTGCCTGAGGTTATGGAACACTCACAGAAAGGGACCTATGACTGCCCTCCGAAAGACCCAACATGCAGCTGAGTCAGATGCAGATATTTGCACCCCAATAATGGACAGAAGCAGCTGACCCCTATTGTCGAATTAGGGAAGGCTGAAAGAAGCTGAGGAGAAGGGCGATCCTGTAGTAGGACCAGTAGTCTCAATTAACCTGGACCCCTGAGATCTCTCAAACACTGGACCACCAAACAGACAGCATACACCAGCTGATATGAGGCCCTGAACACACATACAGTAGAGGACTGTCAGGGTCTGTGTTTATTCAGGGGTGGTGCACCTAACCCTCAAGAGACTGGAGGGCCCAGGGAGTTTAGAGATCAGGTGATGTGGGGACATCCACATGGAGACAGAGGGTATGGAGGAGGTGTGGGATGTGGAGCAGTAGGAGGGTAGGTGGGGGAGTGGTAGTCGGGGAATGACATATGGAGTGTAAAAAATAAATTAATTAAAAAATTGCTCTTCATAAGAGTGAACCACAGGACAGAGTCTAAACTTGGTTAATTTGAGAATTTTAGAGTTTCTTTGTCAATGCAATTAATCTGAATCTCTTCACCTTAGCCTTAGCAGACTCTTCAGAGAAGGGAAAAGAGCAGCCATATTCCTCACTAAAATACCACAAGAACAGTCTTTAGTCCTCATTCTAGAGTTCTTCTCCTCTGGAACCTCTTGAACCAAGGCCCTCACAGCACAGGTCATCCTCAGCACCATTCTTTTCCATATTCTTACTAGGGTGGCCCATTAAGCCCCACTTAGAACATTCCAACTGCTTTCCAAATCCAAAGTTCCAAAATCCCCATTTCTCCAGTCAAAAACAGTCAGGCCTATTATGGCAATCTCTTAGTCCCTGGTACTAACTTTTGTCTTAGTTAGGTAGGGTTTTATTGCTGTGAAGAGACACCATTCCCAAGGCAACTCTTACAAAGGGAAAACATTTAATTGGGGCTAGTATAACAGTTTCAGAGACTACCAGTCCATTATTCAGTCCATTATCATCATGGTGCGTGGCGTGGCAGTGTGCAGGCATATCTGGTGCTGGAAGAGGGGAGAGTTCTGCATCTTGATATGAAGGTTGTCAGATGGAGACTGTTCTGCAGGAGGAGGCTACACTTTGTGGAGCTTGAGCACTAGGAGCCCTCAAACCCTGCCTACACGTGTCACACTTTCTCCAACAGAGCCACTCCTGTTCCAACAAAGACATACCTACTAGTAACAACACTTCCTATGGGCACAGCATATGCCAACCACCACAAAAACCAATATTAGTTTATCCTTTTATTATGCAGGACCAATGATGAGATGATAGGCAAACCAAAGTTATGGGTAAGTTAAATGGAATCATACAGACATATTAGATTTGAGGGGACTTATATATGCTATCTGAAGCATATATTAAATACATGGGCAACTCCGAACATAATTATCCCCCAAACTGGCAAGATTTGGTAACAGGTATATTGGAAGCTGGTCCTCAGTTACAATGTCAAACATGGTAGAAAGAGGAAGCTATGGCCATAGAACAACAAAATTGTAGGGTGCCATGAAGTTGGAGAGGCATTCGCCATGGCAAGATGGCGCCTACTTCCGCTGTTAACTCCTAGTAAACAACTGTTTGCGCATGTGTGTAGAGAACTGTTTGCGCATGTGCGTAGAGTGAAAAAGACGCCATGTCACGGCCCATCCCGGGGCGTTACGTAGGGTAATGAGCAAACAGCCAATCATGGGCAGACAGGCCACGCTGTGGGCAGACACGCCGCACTGTGGTGTATATAAGCAGTGTGGATTTTGGGCTCGACCTTTTTTCCCTATGGATGAGGACAATAAAACGTTGCTGCAGAAGGAACCTAGTGTGTCCGTGTGTCTTCTTGCTGGCGAGATGACCGCGCGGTCTACACAAAATAAAGCTAGAAGTATTGATATTTCCCAAGATTAGTTCCTAGGTGAAGGTCAATATACTGAGTTACAAAGGCAGCTTGAATTTGATGACCATACCTTGACACTATGTCATTTAGCAGCTTTAAATGCTTGGGACAAGGTTGAAGAATCGGGAAAGAGGTCTGGGTCATTTACTTAAATTATACAAGACCCAAGATAAGCTGTCACTGATTTTCTCTTTTTGCAAAGTTTGACTTCTGCTTTGAATAGAATTGTATCAGATTCAAGCACCAGAAAATTATTAGTTGAATCTTTGTCTTTTGACCCAGACCTCTTTCCTGATTTAGAATGTGAAAAGGTGATTAGACCTTAAAAGGCAAGGTCAGCATCTATAAGAGCAGAGTTACAAGTCCCTTGGCCCTGTGAAGGTTCTATGCCCCACTGTAGGGGAATGCCAGGGCCAGGATTTGGGAGAGGGTGGGGTGGTGAGCAGGGGGAGTGGAGAGGGATCAGGGGTTTTTGTTTTGTTTTGTTTTGTTTTCATTTTTGGTGGGTTTTTTTTTTGTCTTTTTTTTTTAATTTTCTTTTTTTTTTCTTCTTTTTCTTTTTTTTGGAGGGGAAACTGGGAAAGGAGATATCATATGACATGTAAATAAAGAAAATACCTAATAAAAAAAGAATAGCCACGACATTAATTAAATGTTTTTTTGAGGGGGATTACTGAAGTAAATAAAAAATTATATAATAATAATAAAAAAAGAGCAGCATCACAAACATGAGATGCAATATCAGCTGTATTTCTAATCCACTCATCTATAGATGCTGACCTTGCCTCTAATCTGAGAGGGGACCAGCAGGTTCTGGACAGTTCAGAGGCATTTCTGACCTGGCCTCTACAGTGAAGATGAAAGTGACTTGAGGACTGATGCCAGAGATTATTACTTAAGTTCTAAATGGGCAGCCACATATTGGAGTCTTGGAGTCACCCCATAAATCATACCAATCTCAATTAAACAGGGATGGTTTATTGAACACACACCCCAAGACTGATTGACCAGGGTAACAGTTCGAAGATGTGCCTTGGACATTTCTCAGGGCCAACTTATAGAGGCTAAATCTTCAAAAATCACAATGAGCTCATAAGCAGGTGCTTTAAGAGCAGCCCGGTGGTTGCCCTAACTTAAGCCATTTTAGACATTACAGTTCATATGGACCTTTAAGTTGATAGGTCCTATGTGAAGCTTATAGTTGTGGAATTTCTTTTTTATTTTTTTAAAGATTTAGTTTATTTATTATATGTGAGTACACTGTAGCTGTCTTCAGACACTTTTTTCTTCTTGCTCCAGTCACACTCGCTTGCTGTATCTGTCTTCAGATACCCCAGAAAAGGGCATCAGATCTCATTATGGATGGTTGTGAGCCATCATGTAGTTGCTGGGATTTGAACTCATGACCTTTGGGAGAGCAGTCAGTGCTCTTAACCACTGAGCCATCTCTCCAGCCCCGGAATTTCTTAAGATAACAAATCCCATAATGTCTAATAGCTTTTACTTGGGGAATCAATCAAAACCTGTTCTCTAGTATTTCACAGTTTCCACAGTAATGGTGATAAGTTCTCTTTTCTTGGCCAATATTAAGCTACTAATCTTGTCAAAACATGAACTATCCTCTATTATAAACCAATCAACACAGTTGGTTCCAAAACAGAATTGTTCTTAGGTTGGGTTGATGAAGTGAAGAAAGTAATCAACTGAGAAGGGAAGAACTGAGAAGAAGCTAGCTAAGATTGTCTCTACCTGAAATTTGTTCTATGCCAGGCTGGTGTTGAGTTCAGAGATCTACTTGCTTCTGTCTTCTGGGATCAAAGGCGTGTCTGTATTCTAGCCTGATCACAGAGACCTAGAAGTTCTTTGGATGTGGTCTCTTGCCAAAGCAGTCATGTTCTGAGTTAAAATTTCTCTACAGAGGTGAACATGTTTGTTGTCTGCTCTGGGCTCATGGAGTCCAGAGAAGGACAGTGAGTTATTAGTTCCACGAACCAAAACCACCTCTTCTTTCCACCCTGTCCCTACTATGATGAGTTTATAGTCATAACAGGCCACACTTTCCTCTATATGTCAACACTGGAGATTCTA
This sequence comes from Mastomys coucha, assembly GCF_008632895.1. Classification (NCBI taxonomy): domain Eukaryota; kingdom Metazoa; phylum Chordata; class Mammalia; order Rodentia; family Muridae; genus Mastomys; species Mastomys coucha. The sequence goes on along the minus strand of NW_022196903.1, from coordinate 136,122,662 downwards.
GCTCATGTCTTCATGTTTAGGCAGCAAGTGTTGCTACACACTGAGCCATGACTCCTGCCTTGTTTCCTCTATGTTTCCTGTTCAGTTTGTCCATAACCTAGGAAAGTGATGGTTTGACAAGCTCCACAGCCAGTCCCACAACACCCAGAGGAAGCTCCACTCCCAGGTGCTCTGACACACCCAGGATCGAGGTGAGCAGGAACCAACATCTGTCCCAACACTGGGAGTAACTGGGACCAGCTTGACCAGGCACACAGGAACTCCACCAGCCTAGTGACTCGGGTTCCTTCCAGTCTGTCTGGGTTAGTGTTCTGAGCAGACCTTAGGCACAAGCTCTGTAGCCAGTCCCACAACTCATAGAGAAAGCCACACTCCCAGGTGATTTAACAAGCCCAGGATCCCAGAATCATAGAATCACAGGATCACAGAGTCAGTTTGATTCTGAGGAGTTCTGACACAACCAGGATCACAGGAAGGACAGGCTCCAGTCAGATTTAGCAAGGGCAGATAGCACTAGAGGAAAGTGATGGTTTGAAAGAGAATGGCTTCTATATGTTCATGTTCAAATACTTGGTTTACAGTTGGTGGAAGTGTTTAGGAAAGATTGAGGGTATGTCCTTGTTGAAAGAGGTGTGTTATCAGGGGTGGTCTTTGAGGTTTCCAAAGTTTCCAATGTGTTCTCTCTCTCTCTCTCTCTCTCTCTCTCTCTCTCTCTCTCTCTCTCTCTCTCTCTCTCTCTCAGTTCTAAGCTATAGCTCTCCTACCTGCTTCTATGTTCCCAGTCATGATGGTGATGGTCTTTGACTCTTACCCTCTAGAACTGTGAGCCCCAAATTTAATGTTTTATTTTATATATTACCTTGGTCATTGTGTCTTTTCACAGCAACAGAAAAGTAACTACAGCAGGGGATAGCATTTTTATTAGGAAATTTAGAAAGAGTTCAACAAAGTTTAGTGCAGAAAAATCTAGATCAATCAGTTAGACAGATTGTTTTGAAATATTTCTATACTTCAGTGGGATTAACATCTGCACATTGACAGACTGTGGAATCTTTACCAGTCATGTTGGCAGTGGCTTCCTTCTCCTGATTGGTCCATTTAGTCATGTGATTCTTTTTTTTACCTGTTTTGAATACATGCAGAGATGCTAATTTCCCTTTCTTCTGTGTCTTTGGAATTCTGAATATAAAATAAAGGGTATGGGAAATAATGGGTCATACTCCAGACACCATGAAGCTGAGACAAGCACCGACTCCATGAGTGTCTTTAAGAATTATTCAGATGCTATGTTGAATGAATAATTAGAACAGGCCAGTCAAAATTATCCTGAAAGACAATGTTGCTAATGACTGCTGGCCTCTACAGATGAAGAGAGTAAAGTATATTTCATCAATCCTAAAATTATATTATTGACTGGATCATTACATACCCTACCTTCCACTTAACCTGACCCCAGACACAGTGGCTTTCATTGACCATGTATCCAGGATAATCCTAAACAAATCTATTTTAGATCAGACTTTGGTAAGACAGCCAGGTTTTTCAGAACAAGACACATGGTCCTTTGTGATGATTTTTATATTTAAAATACTTGATTCTCTTTCTTACTTCCCACTTTTGTCTCGTTGACACTCTCTTCAGTAAAGATGACTGCTAGTGGGACTCTCGAAAGACCATCTCACAGTCTGAACATTCCAATGGACAGTTCTGTTCTCTTTTTCATTAGCATAGCTCTGAGAGTCTCATCAAAGATATGGCTCCTCTTCTGAGATGCCTCACTTCACTGACCCCTAGCTGCCTCAGAGACCCTCAGAAGCATGATGATCTCTGTAGATACTGGAGGAAGAAATCTGTCTTCCCATGTAAATGGCTGATTTCCTATCTCATCAGGACACTAATGACTTCCAAGGAGGCTCTCAGAAATATTCTAATAGAAAGCGAGCAGAACTCGACTGCGGTGTAAGATTCAGGGCTGTAAGATGAAAGGGTCTGTTGATAGTCCTATACCCAGAGGTCATCAATCCTAAAATCCTAAAATATTTTTTAGTAGTTTGTCAACATAGAAGTAGGAATGGATCAACCATTTGATGTAATCTTACAATGTCTATTGTCAGGAGCCAGTCAAGTTATATGTTATAGCTTTACATCATACAGACTAGGTTTAAAATGGGGAATTGTTAACACGAAGTATTTAACCTTAAAGGTGACTTGAAAACCAAGGCAGGGCATGAGTATTCACCATCATCTGAAAATGGCTGTTGGTACCATCTGTGGAATTCAGGACAGTACTAAAGGGACACATTGTTTCCAAGAAATCAGAAGCTCTACTATGTCACTTGCAGTTACTGCATATGCAAACCTATTAACATCAGAGACAGGAAGTGCTGAGGAAGGAACACAGTGAAAATCTGAGTTTATAAGGAACCCAGAGAAGATGGGCTCTTACCATGAGGAATGGATTACCTACCTTATTCCAATTGTATTTTCCTTTGCAGGGTGAAGCACTGCATGTTAATGCTAGGTATCAGCTGACACTCCTATGAATGATCAATGTCAATTAGTTGATAATTATTAAAAGATGAGGACACTTGTTCAACATGGCCAGCACATCCATGCCATTGACACTAGGACAAGAGATGACAATACTGTTAATTACAGTAGTTGTGGTCTAATTTTTTGTGAGTTTATTTTTATACAAAATTATAGAACACACCAAATTTCTACACTACTCAATAACCCTCTAGAAATAAAATTATGAAAACAGTCTCACTTGCAGTGCATAAAGAGTAAGTAATGTATAAAATTTATTGCACCCATTACTGAATAAAAGGAGATGCAGAAAGATCTGCATATACATTTGTAGTCATCTAACTCCAAAGAATTTTAATGCAATACAGATAATTATTTCTAAATGTAGCAGAACATTTTTATAACTGTCATCCAAAAATATCTTCCCTGGCTCTGTATGAGTTTTGAAAACAAGAATGACCTTTGAAGTGAATGAGGATAGATGGTTTGTATTGAAAACACTTGGGAGTTTATGCCTTCTCTTGACTTACAGTGTTGTCAACTTTATTCTGGACAAAATCCTTTGAAGTTATTAGAGTACTGATGAGATAAGAAACCAGGTGTGTTTATACACCAGCCACATATATGCTAAGACAGATTTCTTTCAGAGTTATCTACAGAGGTTATCATGTTTTTGGTGGTCTCTGGGCCAGCAGGGAGTCAGTGAAGTAGGGCGTTTTAGAGGGGCCATATCTTGGATTAGACTCAGAAATATGCTAAAGGAGGGTAAAACAGAACAGTCTACTGGAAGACTCAGGACTGTGAGATGAAAGGGTCATTTGAGAGTCCAGCAACCAGTAGTCATCTTTACTGGAGAGAGTAAGAGTGAGATAAAACTGGGAAATAAGAAAGGCATTCAAATTCTAAGGATAAACATTAATACAAAGAACCACCTATCATATTCTGAAGAGCCTAGCTGATTCACCAAAGTCTAGTCTGAAGTAGATTTGTTTAGAAGGATTATTCTGGAAACGAGGCTGGAGTCAGAGTAAGAGGAAGGAAGTATATGTGATGATTCAGTCAATAATATAACTAAGGTTTAAATATTCATGAAGAGGAAGACTATGAGAACAGAAGTTTTTACAGTGAGGTGGTGAGTCTAGTATTTGCCATATTGAAATGTAGATGTTTATTTAGATATGTAAAAATAGAAGAAGTAAGGAAATAGTTTTAAAAGTAAGTTAGCTGACTGTGTTTCATGAGCTAGTTAAATCAGATTACAGCTGAGAAGTAAGTGGGAGGGGAGAAATGAGATTTTCCAAATTCAGATTATGTGTTTTTTAAAGGCTCTTATCTATGAAGAAAACTAGGAAAACAAAACCAGCTACAAAGTGGTTTTCAGAGAATGGGGAGTACTTTGTGATAAAGAGTGAGTGGAGGTGGAGGAGTGAGAATAACCAGAGAGTGATCTGGTGGAATTAGATCTTGAAGATATAGGATGAAGAAAACTAATCTCTAGGATGATTCCACCAATATAAGCTAAAGACAAATGCAGTTTTTATTGATTTGGAGAGAAGATATGAGCGATATAATGAAGATACTTGGAGGAATGCACTACGTAATATGGCAGCCCTGCTGATTTCACGGAGGGGTCTCAACCGACACCAGAGACAGCATCTCTACTCGACTCACCAGGGGTCTGGAGCCAGCCCGAGAGATTAAAGCCAGAACCGAGAGCCCAGTATTCATAGGGACTAAAACTTTGATCCGCCCTCCTGCCTGGAGTTCTTGTTTTGATATGCCCGTTTCCCCGCTCTCACCTATCTGCCAAAAGGCTTGACTCTGTTGCCTCAAGTATATATATACTCCATTTCTTTAAGTAAAGTACACACCTCGATAAGAACACTTTCCTGGTGTCGCCTCTCTTTTCTCCCTACCCGCTTATCTTACAGAATCTCGAGTTCCCCTGTTCGTGAATCACCCATGGAATGAAGTGAAACTGCGGGCCGGTTTCCTTCAATGTAACATTACATTTTAAAATCTGTTATATTGAATCCATATATTTATAAATTCCAGGTGAACCAAAAAAAAAAAAAAAAAATTCTGTAACTCCAGTCCCACGGACTCTGCCACCCTCTTCTGGCCTTCTTTGGCACTACACACATGTGATGTACAGACATAAAGGCAGGTAAAACACTCAAACAGAAAAAAATGAAAATAAATAAATCTGAAAAAATATTAAAAGAATTTAGTATTACTGTCATTTCATAGTTTTACCTAGAGAAATTGAGCACTGAAGTTAAAGTGTTGTGTATATCTCAAGTATAAAGAAGAGTGCCCTCCTTCTGCAAAGTCATCCATATATGAAATTCCCAGAGGTCCTGTTGGCACTCTATCCTATGAAACATGTTCCTTATGAAGATATAAATCAAATATACAACTTTGATTCTTTTTCACAACTGGTGAAGACAAGAGAGTGCTTAATTTAAACATCAATTTTAGCAATAGTGTCCTTAGCTATTTTAGACAGAATATGGCTTAGAGGTGGCCTTCCTGGAAATGGCCCACCATTTTTGCATGGTCTGTGATGGGTGAGGGCAAGGTCCTTAAGTGAATTCATCCCAGGACGGCTTCTTGCAAATGATATGCTTTTCCTGTTATATATCTATATCTATGTCTACATCTACATCTACATCTACATCTATATCTATCACTACACTCTTCTGGGAAGATTTCTGTAGATCAACAAAGATGTACTGTCTTGTAGTGATGCTATATAGACAAATAGATAATTTCTTAATTCTTAATGATGATGTTATAAGAATTCCTAAAAAGTATATAAGCCCTTTATAATAGGACTGCTATTAAAGCCCCCTCTGATATGAAAACTGAAACTATAATTCTGCCAGTCTCGATGTGTCATGAGTTAATTGCTCCTGAGGTAGAAAGAAACCATTTACAACTTAGAACATGTTCCAAGAACATGATTGTTGTAAAACAACTAACTAAAGGCCATAAAAGGGTACTATTGATTTATAGTAGGTGCAAGTACAGAAGATAAAATATTGACTGGGTTTATCTATACAAAACTTTAATGATAACCAAGTCACAAAAATTGTGATTTTTAACTTTCTATGAACCTGTGAAGCCAGTGATAGATAACGAATGTCTAGGATTAATGGGAACATATATACACATCTCTGTTGTAAACTTCTTGTTCAATTTATTATTTGAATTTATGCTTGAACTTTTAGTGAACTTTTGAAAAAAAAGGATATTTGGAAAAAAACATGTGACTTATTTCCCTAGAAAAGGTATAAAAAAATCTAGGAATGATTACATTGCATGGCGTTGTTACATCAGAGCAAGAAGAGAGAGCAAGATTAGGAGGAAGGAGAAGGACAGCAGACTGGACCAACTGAGAAATTTAGAAAGCAACTTAGGAATTTAGAGAGCATATAGTCTGATAGATTTCTCCCTTTTACTTTCCCTTAGAAATAAAGAGAACATTAGAGTAGGAGGAGCAGAAGAGAGCAATATGCAGAATGCAGAGAGAAATGGGAAACAAAGAAGAAGCTAGAAAGATAGCAAGATGATCAGGCAGGCCTCTCCTTCCCATGGGATGGAACAGGGCTTTTTTTAACAGCAAGGCAGGCTGAGTCTCACTAAAGAGGACACAGCTTTTTTTTCTTACAGATTTGGGCTTGCTTCATTAGCAATAAAGGAGTAGAAGCTTTTTCTTTCTCTCTGCAATAAAGATCGGAGTTCAGTTTTCATCCAGAATGAGTGAGTTCTTTCTACACCTGTGTTTGGACTTTTGCTACATATGCAGAAGTAAGGAAGGAAGGATGTATGTGTGTAAGTATGTACACTGATTCAATAGATTCTTGGGCCCAACAAATAAGTATGAATGTGTATATATGAGTGTATGTGAGTTTACGCATATTTGCTTTTGTAAAAGTTTTTCCTTCTGTGAGTGACTTTCTTCTCCTGGTTCAATAGAAGTTTATTGTTTCAAACTCTCCTCCTTCCTCACAAGGGAGAGGTGAGGCTTCAGGGCAAGAGAGAAAAAAAAAGTCCTAGTATTTAATCCTTTATTTAATTCCTCTGCTGTTAGGCTACAGGTGTTAACCACCCAAGCTAGTGGTTTTTAACCTCAGAATAAGCCAGAAAGTTATCATGATTTTTAAGAAGCCAGCAGCTTCAGCATTCAGCATAGTTAAGAGTTTACAGCCCAGAGAACATTAGTATTTGAAAGTACCCCCAGAGACCATCAGTTTTTAAATTACATCTGTAGACCATCAGTCTTTAAAGCTACCTCTACTTCCAATGCTGTGATGTACTTCAAACCCTTCCAGACCGGGATGGCTCTGGGCACAATGATACCTACACTTACAACTGTGCATTACATGTGTCGTGCCAAGAAGGCCAGAAGAGGGTGTCAGATTCCATGGAACTGAAGTTACAAGATTTTTATCCACCTTGACTTGTAATATATGTTTTTTTTTTTTTTTTTTATATAGCAGGTTTGAAAATACCAAGTTACATAATGCATTTCTCCAAACATTTTTCCTAGGGATATAAAGTGGGCCATGGAGCTGGAGAAGCACCTCAGCAGTTAACAAATGTGGCAGATCTTCCAGAGAATCTGAGTTCAATTCCCCAGCATGAAGTCAGGTGGTGGGCACAAAATCCCATGCCAATCCCATGATGGGTTTATTGTGCCCTGGTGAAGACCACTCTCAAGAGTGGATGCAGGCAGCACAAGCTATAGTTGACCAGTTTTACAAAAAGAAGGCATGAATTTGGGGGGGGGGTAAAGAAATACGGATGGGTCTGGGTGAATAGAAGAAGTGGTAAATGTGATCTAACTTTCTTGTGTGGGGAAAAGTAACTGTATATACTTGGACTCAGACTGAATGGTTTTGAAATGTTTGCAGGAATTCTGAATGCAGGAACAATGATCCAATCATTGGTTTTATTATGTTATCTGTGCTTGCTCAGATGTATGTAGACATTGGACCCATAGATCTGGGCGAATAGAATCACATACAGAATAGAAAGAGACCAGGAGAATGCCCTTCAAATAGCAGCCACCCTGCCTCCAAGTTACTGGTTTAACTATTCTTTCAATAGTCATGTGATTGTTCTGTTTTAGAAATTATAAATGGAGAGGATGTGCCCATACTTAGGACAAAGCAACATTATTTCTTATCTAGGCAAAACTCCTGCAAGACATTATAAAATGGAGCATTTGGAGCAAACTTAATTTAGACAATTGGATAAAACCTAAACTGTGCTGGAGTCATTTGGCATCACAGGGTAAACTGAGGTAGGCAGGGAAGGTGATGGGATCAATGAGGTAGGCAGGGAAGGTGATGGGATCAATGAGGTAGGCAGGGAAGGTGATGGGATCAAAGCTGCTTTCCCTTCAGCAGTTTTTTGTCTTGCTTAATTTGTTGTTTTGCTGTGGCCCAAAGCCACCGACTTATGATGATTGACTTCTGATAGTGGCAGGGGATTAAGAAAAAAAGGCTTAGTTATGAGGTCTCTTTTCTTTTTAGCTCAAGGACTCTTGCTGGCCAGGTGAGGGGCTCAGGATTTGTCAACTCTTCATAAACTAGAGAGAAGAGAAAAGAAAGAGAGAAAAAAGAGAGAAAGAAAATAAAGAAAGAAGGAAGAAAGAAAGGAAAGGAGGAAAGAGAAAGGAAGAAAGAAGGAAGGAAGGAAACAAAGAGAGAAAACTAAGGCACACAAATACTGGATTAAGAAGAGAAGGGCTAAACTGCCTTTTTATTGTTGTTCTTGGTATTTATACTTTCTCAGGATAATTGATCTCATGGTATTCTATGTATTTTTATATTCCATAAGCTCATAGTAAGTTAAAGGCAATAATAGTTCATGTCATAGATCAATAAAGAGTTACTACAGCAGAATTGTTTGCATGTCTTCCCACTGAGACTAGTATCCTACTAAACATTCATTATTACTAGCTCCATAAGTTTATTGTAAGTTTAAAAAAATAACTTTTATGTCATAAGATAGCAGTTTTGTCAAGAGACAAATCGTCTGCCTTGCATCTCATTATTTTAATGTCTTGCTTGCCAACATCTCTGCATTGGGGGTCCCAAGTGAGGGTCACACTAGTCAGGAAACAGAGGATGCACCACAACAGTAAGCTGTTGCATATCTTATTGTAAGATAATTGTAAGTAAGTAATGCATATCTTATTGAATGTTCCAGCATATTTTGTAGACAAGCAAAATAAAGATTTCTCACAGCTTCTAGGTCTCAACAGCTTCTGTTTCTCAAGCAATGGTTTATCTTGGTTCAAGGTGACACAAACTGCTACCTCCCCTTCCCCTCAGCCATTGGACTTCTGGCAGTCTCTGCTTGGAGGCTACCACCTGGGGAGCTAAGACAAATGCTCTCTGCAGACTGTCAGTTCATCTTTGAAGAAGCCACCTGAGCACGCCCACGGCCTGAGTAGCCCACCACCTGAAGATCTTTCTAACCTGGGGACTTTGGCACCTGAACCTTTTTCGCAGTATGCAAATATCATGTAACCTAGAGATTTGGTTTCGGTTTCTCCTGTGACTGTAAAAACCCTGGCTTATCTAAGTAAAGTGAAATCTTGTTTGGGCTATTTCAACTTGACTTAGTGATTTGTCTTTGCATTTTGAATCCTCTATTTCAGGTCCTTTGGTCCTTCTCCTGAGAGAACCCAGTTCGTGAAACTGCAGGTAGTTTCAACAAACCTTGCAGACTGAAAAGTCTGTCAGCAGTCCAATTCTCTTATGTGCTGTCTAATTTAACTATAAACAAAGTTATTTTCTCATGAGAAAATGACCATGAAGGCTACTTCCTCAGGCATGCAGCTTACTTGGTAGAACACCAGGATTCTCTGCTGATAAAGTATGCCTTCTCTGTATCTCAGGATGCTGAAATTTACAGAGATCCCATGTCACCTCATACCTAGCAGGCTGGGAGCAGTTACCTCATACCATTTCTCTACACTTGTATATGTAGACTAGTCCTTATTTTCTGTCCTTGCACCTACAATAAACTGCCCATTTACAGTTTATAACCTATAGTTATCAGAGAGCAGCCTCATTCCTAATCTAGAAGGAATGTTTTCCTTGATAGTAAGTTTGTTCCAAGCCTGCTTTCTTTTCCTAGTGCAACTAGCCCTTGACATATGAAGGTTTACAGAGCTCAATTTGCAGATTTTATTCTACAGGGGGCTTGAGATTACTTCTATCAACTTAGAAATTCTAGAAAATCAGCAGGAATTGTAAAATCATTAATCTGTCTGCACAGTATTACTATATGAAAGTACATCTTCATATTGAATTGTTTGTTGAGACACAGTCTTATTACATGGCTGAGGCTTTCCTCAAAGCCACAGTCCTCATAGAGAACATTTGATTCTGGGATGCAAAAGAAAACATATTTATTTTTGCACCAGCCTATGGACTATGTTTTTTTGAACAATAAAACATACTTGAATTGTTTGATAACATTGTCAATATAGTTTCTTTCTTTTTGAGTAATTTTAATTTGAATAGATTGTAGTAAGAAATAACATATGGAGAAAAGTTTCCCTAACAGGAGACAAAGCATTGACTAATAAATGCAGTTTTCACACATTTCTGAGATTCTTTAAAGAATGACAAATGGTATTTGTAGACAAAAATATCATAAAAGAACAAACTACAAGCAAGTGCTAAAACACATTAGTAGTGAAAACAGGTAGGTGGACAGCGGTACTGTCAGAGCTCAGCAAGAAATAAAAAGGTATTTAATTAAAAGCTTTAGTAAAATTTCTGTAAGGAATGACTACTTGAAATATCATGTTGATTGTAAATTATCTAGGTTAACAGTGGGAAGAAGCACTCCAAATGGGGGAGTCAATTCTAATCAATCTGGAGTTACAAACAAGTAGTTACCAAGAATTGCTGAATATTTAGTTAAAAAAATACATAAAGTAAAAGTTAAAAAACTATTAACTGGAAAGAAGAAATACTTTGGAAAAACACAGTAGAGGCAAAACAGTGTTGATTCATGAGATCAGAAATGATAAACTAAGAAGAAAAATAAAATACTGTAAAATTAAAAAAAATAGAAAAATGCATAAATTGTTATTGATAAGATGGAAGACAACAGTAGATAGAACAGGAAACAGCCATGTATAGAGCCACCCAAGGGTGTTCATGTCAGGAGCTTGCAGTGTGAGGCCAGCTTGCCTACTGCTGGGCTCTCAGTGCTCATAATTCAGAGCAACAAGCTTCTAGGCTAAGTACTTAGAGCTATAAGTACATATGATGTTGGTTTTTCTTATCTTTCTTTTCTTCTTCTTTCTTTTTTCTTCTTCTCTCTCTTTTCTGCTTTCTTTTCTTCTTTTTTGTTTTTGTTTTGTTTTTGTTTTTGTTTTGAGATTGCAGCAATGAGTCTTTAGTTCTTAGGACTCAGAGCTGTCAGCCTCAAGCATTTAAGTCCTGGTACCATAAGCCTCAGTAAATACTTTTTTTTAGTTAACAGGGGCTTATCCACTTCCTACTTCTAAATACATACTTATGGACTTGAGTCACAGCGGGACGCATCTGCAGACACCAGGCTTAGATAGTTCCACGTGCAAGAGGTTTAATTGAGAGGGGGTGGAGGATAGCAGCACAGAAAGAGAGGGGAGAGAAAAATGGAGGAATTGTCTCATATATACAGGCTGTGACGTAGTAGTCCCAGGTAAAGATGGGAGCTGAACCCAATGGATTCTAGGAATATGGTGGCCGTTGTCCTGGCAACAGGTCTGTGGACCCGCCCATATCTGCTGCAGGTTCTGGATGCTAACATACCTCCCTTTTTTATATTATAAAGAGAAGGAAAGAAAAAAGGGAGGGAAAGCCGATGATGAAAAGGGAATGAGGGCGTCGTATCTCTTAGGCTACTTCCTGCTCTCTAGGGGCGTTGTCAATGAGGGTAGCTGGCTTTCACCATCGGGATCCACTTGGTAAATGTTTGTACCAGGTTCCTCTGTGGGCAGTG
>NW_022196903.1:136108877-136109197 GCF_008632895.1 Mastomys coucha | reverse complement strand
GCATAACCAGCTTTTCTAGCCCCTTCATGTAAAAAGGAGCTACCATCTGTATACCAGGTATAGATGGCTTGGGCAATGTGCCCTCCTGTATGTGTGAAGGATGAGGTAATAGTTCTTCTAAAGTTTCAGTGCAGGAGTGAGATAGGGAGTGGTTAGTATTAGGTCGAGGAAGAAGATTGGAAATATTAAGGGGCAGACATGATTGGAAGGTGAGTGTAGGATCTTCTATTAGAGCTACCTGAAGGGAAAGAGCCCTAGAAGGAGGTAGAGTCTGTAAGCCTTTATAAGTTAGGAGCTGTGACAAGTTATGAGAAGAGAAG
>NW_022196903.1:136106224-136107270 GCF_008632895.1 Mastomys coucha | reverse complement strand
GTTCTGGACGTCCCAGACTCGGGGATCTACCTGAGAAGCTGGTAAAGGAAATAACATGGTAGTGTTAGAAGGTTGTTTGGCTAGGAGAAGGAGCAGGGGAAGCGCTGGTGAGCCTGGGTTTAGGCGAATGTGGGGAACAAAGGAAATAGAGGCTCCCAGCCTAGTCAGAAGATCTCTTCCCAATAAGGGTACAGGACACGTTGGCACTACCAAGAAGGAATGGGTGAAAGGTACACCCATAAAAATGCAGCTAAGTAGTGGGGTCTGAAGAGGGAAGTAAGGTTGTCCTCCTACCCCGACAATAGGAGAACCAGAAGGAAAAGTGGGCCCCCAAAACTCTGTCAGGACTGAGTAAGTGGCTCCAGTGTTCAAGAGCAAGGAGATGGACCGCCCACATACCACAATATTTACCCTGAGCTCCCTGCTAGTGATGGCAGTAGTCGGGTCAGGGGAGCTCGGGGCTCCTCAGTCAGCCATAGCCAAGCCTAGGAGATCAGTTGGAGGGTTATCTGGGAGTGATGTCCCTTTGTTTTGTGTAACATGAGGGCAATCAGGAGCCCAATGTCCCTCTTGATGGCACCTAGGGCATGGCCCTCTTGGCTTGTGAAAGTTAGGGCAAGATTTTGCCCAATGACCTTTTTTACCACATTTGTAGCAGGTGCCTGGTGGTCTTTGAGTCTTAGGAGACCATGAGTCCAGGGTAGTGGCTGGGGTTGGTCGGACAGCCTTTGCCAGCATATAGTATTTCTGCTTGCGGATTCTATCATCCCTTCCATGGTACACTTTGAAGGCCAGCGCTATGACTTCTGCCTGAGGAGTCAGGGGTCCCCTCTCTAGTTTTTTAAGTTTGGCTCTTATGTCGGGGTAGCTCTGGGAGAAGAAATAGGTCATCAGAAGTTGCTTACCTTCTGGGTTGTCAGGGTATACATTGGTATGTTGTAATAAAGCCTTTGTAAGGCGTACTAAAAATTGAGATGAATTCTCTTGTTTGTCTTGGACAACCTCTTGAAGTTTTTCAAAATTTACAGGCTTTAAGGCCGCTTTTC
>NW_022196903.1:136093909-136105822 GCF_008632895.1 Mastomys coucha | reverse complement strand
GGTGTCTTTGGAGAGGAGGGACTTGAAGGTTTGGCTGCAGTCTTAGAGCGGGTGACAGGAGGAGTGAAAGTAGGTGTCAATGTGGGGCTTTTGGAGTGGCCCACATCTGGCACAGAAGAGGAGGGGTCTAGAGAGGGAGAGCTAGCAGGCTCTGGAGCATCCTGGTGAGGAGGAGGAGCTGGAGCTGCAATTTGGGCTTTTGGCGGCGAGGAGACAGGATTACGGCGAAAAGGGTGTGGTTCATTAGCTGGATCTAGCATTGTAGAGTCATCTAGAGGAGGTTGAGGTTGTGTAGACTTCATGGCTAAGAGAAGTTGGGTTGGGGGACAAGAAGAACACAAGGAGGGATTGGAACGGAGATATATGAATGCTTGAACATAGGGAACCTCCTTCCATTTACCAGTTCGCTGACAGTATGTATTAAGACCCCTTAAAATAGCTGGGTCTAGAGTACCATTAAGTGGCCACTTTGAATTCCCATATAGTTGACATTTAACCCAGACCTTATTGTAGAGATATATTAATTTTGATGCCTTCAAATCAGGTGTTAGCTTTAAAGATTTGAGATTTTCCAGGAGACATCCCAGTGGGGTGCCTGGCGGAACTGTCGAAGACATTCTGGAACCCATTGGGGGGTGGTTGGATGTTCGTACCAGCGTCCTGAGAACAATCCAAGCACCAAGAAAAATTAACAGTCGAAGCTAGTGGTTTCAAGTCATCACGAGAAACCCTAGTGGTAATTTAGCAGGGCCGGTGGCCTGTGTGGGAAAGTAACTCACCCTGGATCCGGGGATGGCTGCAAAGAGCCCGGTGAGAAATTTAGAAGCGCGAGAGTTACCTCCGAGAGAAGGGGCACCCAGTGGCAGAACATCCTAACGCGTATGCCAAGGGGGGGCTGTATTCCGTAATTTCCAGGGAAGGTTGGCCAGACCTTATCTGGAAATCTGGAGGTCTTCCCCCTGACTGATCCCATTAATTAATATGCCGGTGTCTGTGCCGCTGGTTATGAGCGGTCTGGTACATGGAACACATGGAACTGAATGGTGTCTGAGTGGGGTACAGCTCACGTGGTTATGTCCCGCTGTGTCTGGTGAGCAGCTGCCAGGTGAGGGGGCTGTGAATTCACATACATATACCGCCTGGTTGGTAGTGCTGGGACTGCTCTCTCACTCCCTGGGGTCTCCGCTTGGAGTGGGATGTGCTGATAGCAGCCGCTGCAGCGGTGATGGGAGTGTTCCCCGCCCAGGGGGCGGCAGCGGTGGGAAGAGCGGTGGAGCAGCAGCGGCAGCGTGGCGGTCTCAGGGGCCTGTTCCACGTGGCAGTGTACCCTGTCTGCCCAGGTGGTGTGGAGCAGGGTTGGTAGACGCGAACTGCCACGATCCCGGTTTCGGTACCAAATGATGGGTTTGAGTCGCGGCAGGATGCGTCTGCAGACACCAGGCTTAGACAGGTCCACGTACAAGAGGTTTAATTGAGAGGGGGTGGAGGATAGTGGTGCAGAAAGAGAGAGGGGAGAGAGAGAGAAAAATGGAGGAATTGTCTCATATATACAGGCTGTGACGTAGTAGTCCCAGGTAAAGGTGGGAGCTGAACCCAATGGATTCTAGGAATATGGTGGCCGTTGTCCTGGCAACAGGTCTGTGGACCCGCCCATATCTGCCGCAGGTTCTGGATGCTAACACATACTTTTTGTAGATATACAAACAAAAGGAGGCGAAATTTGGTGTGGAGCGCTGCTGCACCTTTAAGATGGTGCCTGCCATTCTTCTGCTAAGGAGTAAATAAGTCCTTATTTGGCAAGAGGGTTGCACCTGCCAGTGGTCTGATCTTTTGTCATGAGGCTATAGCCAATTATAGCGCAAGACATGGTATGGGCTCAAGGGCAGTCCTACGAAGGGTATTTAAGCAGCATTCACAGACCATTCGGGGGCACACCCTTGAATCTCATGTAACTAACAGCTCCTGAGTAAACTGTTGCTGGAAGGAACTGGTGTGCTAGTCTTTCTTCCCTGCTGGTCAGGGTGATCCGGCGTGGCACAACTGGTGGCCCATATGGGGAATTTCCTGCTAGATTTCCTGGAGTTCCAGAACCAGTAGCAGACAGGGCGATCGATTGGTAAGTGGCCGGTAAGTGGGGCCCGTCAGTGGTAAGGTCCTCGGAAGGAGGCTTCATCTATTAAGGTCCTCGGAAGGAGGCTTCATCTATTAAGGTCCTCGGAAGGAGACTTCATATATAAGGATCTCGGGAGTAGAGACAATAGAATAAGGTCTCCGGGTTGGAGCAATAAAGACCTGGGAAGTAGAGGTTATAAAGAGTAGTGAACTGAAAGTAAAAGAAAAGTAACAAAAAAAAGGGCAACAAAAATAACCATGGGCGCTTTGTTTTCAAATTTTCTGGCTCTCCTAGAGCTGTTAATGTTAAACACTATTTTTTTGACTCTTTAAGAACTGTTAAGGTCTGTGTAGAAGCTCGTTAAGAACAAAATGGAAGGTCAGCATTGTTTTAAGGCTGTGGAACAACAGCTGCCTTCAGCAAGCAGCCCTATGCGGGGGTGGGTGAATTCAGCTTGGGAGATACTAGCCACCTATTTCTGGTTAATGTTAATCCTGGCAGCAGCTTGGTATCCCTGGGAAGCCCAAGACCTTAGGGAACTAAAGAAAACAGTGACAGAGCATGGCTCTCATTCACCTTGGGTAGAGACCGCCCTTGAGGGCTTTGCCCACCAGGCTCTCACCCTCAGAGATTGGAGGGAGGTGGTCAAGGCTGTGTTCCCCTCACCCATGTTCCTTAAATGGATGGCTTTTTACCAGGAGAAGTGTAGAGTGCAGAGAGAAAAGAACCAACATTGTATCTTCAAGGGAAGAAATGTTTCAATTCGATTGTTTGGCACAAATCCTCAGTCTATAGTTGAACCTGTTAGTTCTAAGGTGTATGAGATAGAGGGGTCAGCCCAATTTAAAGAGAGCTGCCTAGATCAGAAGTGTTGTAAGACAGTTGAGGAAAGGCAGACAGCTCTGGAACAGCTGAAAGAGGAGCGGTCAGTGAAATCAGGAAAGGAAAACTCAGGCACAGATTGGTCTGGTACAAATGAGGAATTATAAGATCTGATTGAGAAGATAGAGAAAAGCTCCCTTAGGAAGAAACGGAAGAAAAAGGGGCCAGAGACTGAAAAAGGTCCCCCAGGCAGCATACTGTCAGTGCCTCCCCCCTATAATCCAATCAATAGTGGAGGTCCAAGACTCTTCTTTTACCCAGAGGTTTGGCAAGCGGCGAGGTCAGAGCTCCAGCTCACATGCCCAGTTTTTCAAGATGCTCAATCCTTCTTTAGAGAGCATCCTGTGATCTTTCCAAGGATTACATCAGCTACCCTTATAGTTGGGGCCTCAAATGTGTTTACTGATGGTTCTAAAACAGGCTGTGAGACCTATTTGGTAGAGGAAACAAGAGCCCGTGTATGTCAGTTCTCGCCGGGCTCTCCTCAAGTAGTTGAACTCAGAGAGCCCTGAATGCTCAGTTAAAGGGCGGCCTTTTGATTTTGAATCGACGTATTGATTTGGTACAGGAACAAGTTGATACCTTTTGGCAGCTGGCCTAGCTTGGGTGTGAATGGAAGATGAAAGGATTATGTGTTACTTCAGTCCCCTATAATAATATGTCTCATGCAGCTAATCTTTCTAGGCATTTGTCCCAGTATCTTACAGGAAATTGGTCAGGAAGCTTTGATGATTTAATGCATAATTTAAGGATGACAATTTTAACTATCAACTCTATTCGTGTGGATATCTCCATGGCTGAGGGACTGACTACGTGGATTCATCAAGCAATGATTCGCCTTAAAGAGTGGGCGGGAATAGGAGTGCTAGCTGTTGCCCCAGTAGGTGTCTGTGCACTCTGCCTATTTTGCATCTTTCGGATGGCAAGAGCCCAGAGACGTGAGAGGGCTCTGGTGGTGCGTGCCTTTCAAGCCATTGAGGCTGGTGTATCTCCTCAAGGATGGTTGTTGGCATTAAAGCAGTAGCCACCTGAGACCCCATAAGTCTCCTAGGCTTGGATAGCCCTTGCACCCCTGGAGGCCTACAGGCATCACTGCACATGGGATGGGTGTCCAGCCTGGTTCTTGGGACTCAGCTCTTGCACTTGGTGGGCTTTGCCCATTGCACCCAGTAGAGTGAGTACCATGGTTTAAGCCTGTATGCCCTTGATCATGAGATCCTACGTAATGGAACTCGCTTGATCGAGCAGTAACTGCTTATCCTGTTAAAACTAAAAGGGGGAACTGTGGAGTGCTGCTGCACCTTTAAGATGGTGCCTGCCATTCTTCTGCTAAGGAGTAAACAAGTCCTTATTTGGCAAGAGGGTTGCACCTGCCAGTGGTCTGATCTTTTGTCATGAGGCTTAGCCAATGATAGCGCAAGACGTGGTATGGGCTCATGGGCAGTCCTACGAAGGGTATTTAAGCAGCACTCACAGACCATTCGGGGCACACCCTTGAATCTCATGTAACTAACAGCTCCTGAGTAAACTGTTGCTGGAAGGAACTGGTGTGCTAGTCTTTCTTCCCTGCTGGTCAGGGTGATCAGCGAGGCACAATTTGGAATCATAGATTCAAGAGCCATGTAGACAAAGAAACATGCTGTAAGGCAAATGCAAAACCAAAATCATTCTAATTCTGAAAATATAGCTGCTTCCATAGAGAAAATTAAGTGGGAGCTGGAGAGATGGCTTGGTCCCTAAAAGTACTTACTGCTGTTGAAGAGGAACTGTGTCTATTTCCAGTGAGCATGCTATGTCTAAGGTCTGCTCAGGATACCAGCCTAGAGAGCACTTGGATCTTCTATAGTTAAATTTTAGTTGTTGTCATCATGGAGCTAGTTACAATATCGTCATTAATATTTACAGTTTTCTGTGTCATCTCTATGAAAGTCACTACAGTTCAATTTTCTTATTCTCTTAATTAAAGAGTTACAATGATTTGGAATTGAGGTGAATTATTTGAGCAAGGCTCTTTTAATCCTAAACACACAGGAGAAACAGGCAGAACTCTGTAAATTCCAGACTAGCAGAAGTCAGAGAACACCCTGCTGATAAGGTGAAACACTCACAAATGACAGTCTGAAGTAAAAAAAAAAAAGACCCATTTTTTCCCCTAAAGGTACTATAAGGAAGATCAAAATGTGGATACTTCAGTGCTTCTTTGAAGGGTGAACTGAAAGACCCCCGAGAGGGGAAGCCCTCCCTCAAGTCACGGGAGAACACGGCCACCCAAAGACTCACAAGAAACTGATCTTGATGCAACAGCATTAGGTTTATTTTAGGACTAGTGTACTAGGGTCAAAACTTGTAACCCACACAGGAGACAGAGGAGCTCGACCCCAAGCTCAAGAAGTATAGGGTTACCGGGTGGTGGTGGCACACGCCTTTATTCCCAGCACTTGGGAGGCAGAGGCAGGTGAATTTCTGAGTTCAAGGCCAGATTGGTCTACAGAGTGAGTTCCAGGACAGCCAGGGCTACACAGAGAAACCCTTTCTTGAAAAACAAAAAACAAAACAAAAACAAAAAACAAAAAACAAAAAAAAGAAGTGTAGGGTATTTAGAGGAGAAAACCACAAACCAGGGGGAGTGAGGGGAAATTCCAACCCAAGTTATTCAGTCAGTTAGGGAGGAGAACATATTCATTTTAGGAATGTAATCTGGCTTAATCATCTACTTTGTGGTCAGCAGGGTGTAGAGCTTGTGAACCAGTTGACGTCCTTGAACCTAGAGCTCTGAACTGGCTGACCCGCATTCCTAGTTCTGCCTCTTTTTGTGGTCAGTCAAGTTCCTGGAACCCAGGGCTTTGAACCAGCTGACCTGCATTCTTTTTAGTTCTGCTCAGTCTGCTAGGGGTCATAAAAAACTTTTTTTATACTTTTCATACTTTTCAGAACAACTCACAGGAGGAAATATGGAGACAAAGTGTGGAGCAGAGACTGAAGGAATGGCCATCCAGAGACTGCCCCACCTGGAGATCCAGCCCATATACAGACACCAAACCAGAAAGCCATTGTGGATGCTGGGAAGTGCTTGTTGATGGAAACCTGATATGGTTGTCTCCTGAGAGGTTCTGTCAGAGCCTGACAAATAGGAAGGCAGATGCTTGCAGCCAACCATTGAAACCCTTGAGTGTGGGTGTTGGAGAAGGAACTGAAGGAACTGAGGGGGGTTGCAGCCCCACAGAGGGAGCAATAGTGTCAACAGGCCAAATCCCCAGAGTTCCCAGTGGCTGGACCACAACCAAAGAATACACATGACGTTGGCCACATATGTGGCAGAGGATGCCTTGTTGGACATCAGTAGGAGGAGAGGCCCTTGGGCCTGAGGGTGTTCTATGCCCTAGTGTAGGATAATGCTAGGACAGGAAGGCAGGAGTGAGTGGGTGGGTAGGGGAGCACCCTCATAGAGGCAGGGGAGGAGGGATGGAATAGGGGGCTTCTGATGGGGAGACTTAGAAAAGGGAAAACATTTGAAATGTAAATAAAGAAAATATCTAATAAAAAGAAAGGTACTATATAAACATTTGCTTTGTACTAAAAAATATCTCTTTATTGACCTAAAAGATAAATGTCCATCAATCTTTGCTGCAGCATTTTCTCTGTCCAATCACATTAGGGCAGGGACAGGCCTGTGATTGGACAGGAATAGGGAGGTGGAGCTAGAGTGGGAGGAGGAGAAAGGTGAGGAACAGGAGAGGAAGGATTATCATCATGGAGTCAGATGAGGAGGATGAGCCAGACCCTGTGTGGTTATAGCCAGGCTAAGGTTTTTACAATGTTAAATTAATTGGGTCAAAATATTGTCTTTATTATTTGGTTCTGAAATTATTGTATTGGCATCTTGTAAATTGTGATCTTATTATTATATAAGCCTGATTGGATATTAAAGCCTTAAAAGTCATGCATTACCTACCGGGTACTAGGAGCTAGCTACATGAATGATTGTGGGGGTGTGTAAAGAGTTGCAAGTGAGCGAGATGTTGCTGCTAGCTGGGAGAGAATAATAAGAGCCGGCCAGGATATGGTGATACTGGATGGTACCGGCTCAAGAATGTGGCCGGGCCAGAATGGGAGTTTGCATGGTGGGTTTGAAAAGTATGAAAGGTATAAAAAAAGATTTTTTATGACCCCTAGCAGACTGAGCACAACTAAGAATGCAGGTCATCTGGTTCAGAGCTCTGGGTTCCTGGAACTTGGCTAACTCAGCCTCAGGGTTCTGGTTCCCAAGACCTGCCTGCCTCTCTTGGCTGAACCACAAAGAGGGTGGAACTAGGAATGAAGGTCAACTGGTTCACGAGGCTTTCCACCCTGCTGACCAGTAGATGATTCAGCAAGATTACATTCCTAAAATGAATATGTTTCCCTCCCTAACTGACTGAATAACTTGGGTTGGAATTCTCCTTACTCCCCCTGGATTGTGTTTTTTCCTTTAAATACCCTACACTTCTTGAGCTAGGGGTCGAACTCCTCAGCCCCTGCATGGGTTACGAGCTCTGCCCCAGTGCACTGGTTTTCCGAATAAACCTCATGTGTTTGCAGCAAGATTGGTCTTTCGTGAGCTTTGTGGGGGTTGTGTAATCCCGAGATTAGAGTGAGGGTTTCCTCTTTTGTGGGGGTCTTTCAGATTAATTTTTTAAGTAATTCCCGCAACAAATCTTAAATTTATATAAAGAGATAGGGGAATATTTATAAGCATGATGTCTATCTATAACTTTAGTTTGAAAGATAATGCTTTTTTTCCCTGACAAAAAGTCTTTTGCACTAGGAAAGATATATTCTGCTAAGCATTGTTAGGATCCAGATTTAGAGTTGGCGAGGGTTGGTTGCTTTTATCTTTCCAGGAAAAGAAAAATATCCAACTAAGGAATCCCAATACCACTCTATAAGAGAAAAAAATAGTATTGTTAATCTTATTAATTGTATTGCACATTAATTATTAGCCTGGCAATATAGAATACAAGTACCTTTTGTCAGTGGAGATAGATAGATCAAATAAATACTCATGTCATAGAGATAATATTGTTTTAAATTTAAAAAGACATGGAATTAATGACAATTGAAGTCTAAATGTGATATGCCATCATAGTATCCAACTGGATACACTGACAGAAAGTAGTCTAGTTTAAAATGACATGGATTGAGGACTTGTTACCCTCAATGAAGTAGGATATCAATGTTGCTTTTAATAGCCAGCTAGTCTTGTTGGAATGAGATTCCAATGGGCAACTTATAGTAACTCAGCCTAGTGTAAAATATATAACCCAAGCTGAGACTGCTGAGCAAGTACAATATGCTTGAGATTATGCTTGGATATTAAGATGGAAAGGAATTTAAATAAAGTTGAAATATAGGGAAAATATTAAGTTAAAAGAGAAAATGGAAGGATAGATAAAAGGTAATCTCCAAGAAAAAAATGAAAAGAAGATAATTATTGTTATAAATGTTTTCAAGGGTATAGAGATAATAAATGAACTACTGTTTTTGATCCCAGTACTTTGTACACAAATACATAGACAGGTTCCTTGTGCGTTAGAGGCCAGCCTGAGCAAAGCCAAGACAGTCCAGGCTACACAGATTGATCCTGTCTCAATAAATAATAATAAATATATATTGCTGTAAAACAGGATATTTGAGCTCAATACAGTCTCATTTTGAATTATCAACATGAAAATTGTATATGTTCAATAGTAATAGTGATATTGTATATCCTCTTTGAGAGAGGCCAACATGGAGCAGACCTGGATAGAAAATGGGCTGCTATATTGGATCAGGCTATACTTATAATCACTTCAAATTGCTGGACAAAAGGTGCATTATATTGGGAGAGAGACTTTATGTTTGTGTCATCATAAAATGAGAAAAGGCTTTGGAATCCATGCAAAGTAATAAGGGTCAGATTTTATAGCAGGAGACCTACTAAAGATATTGTCTACAGACAGGAGGAAAAGAAAATGAAAAGGACCAAATAAAAAATGTTTAATGCTAAATCCTCTATTAAAACAAAATTGAAACTGTCTGAAACATGTAATATGTCTACAGCCAAAACTTCAATTTGCATAGCCAACAATTCTTTGGCTACAAAGTTCTCAGGATTTACCATGCCATTGATACATGAATTGATACATGAATCTACATTGAGGTGTAGATTGAGATTCATGCTGCAATTTTGTTTCCAATCCAAACTAATTTAAGAAAGACAGATGTCTTTTACATGCTCAAACAAAGAGCAAAGAATTTTTGTTAAGGGATTAGTGTACCTTGCACATTCATACATATATTCATGCAGAACTGCATATTACTTGTGAAAGCTTACATTTTCACAGAAAATAAAAACTATGAAAGCAATCTCAACAGGATCCACCTTTGGAAATGCTGGAACACCTGATCCTGCCTCAGACAGTCTGGTTGTTTCCTTGGGAGACATGCTTCCAAAATGGCTTCAGGGAGGGCTGCTGACACCACATGACCTCATTTTGTCTGGCCTCACAAACTGATTCAGTTATGATGTCATTTAAGCTTGAACTGTCAGCATACAGAAACTGGACAACAAATGATACAGCTAGATCTCCCAGGACTTGACCAATATAAACTTGGCCAATATCTAAACAGGCAGGATGAGGTGTTCCAGCATCCCCAAAGGTGGATCCTGATAGGTTGTTATATTATGTGAAAATAAAAGCTTTCACAAGTAATACGCAGTTCTGCATGAATATATGTATCCCAATCTTTCTTAGGATCCCCAAAGGATGCTATCATCCCTAAGGAACAGGAAGCAATTTTAAGAGAAAATGCCACCCCAATTCTTTAAATTGAGGTGGATGGTTTGGGTCATTTTATGAATCATAGATGTGTTGTCATTTATGGAATGGTTACAAATAGTTATGATCTTGGACAAGGAGGAAATGAAATAGGAAGCTAAGATTTAGGGATTTCTCTCTTATATTTCCTTTTCTCTATCCTTATTTCTTAGATAATGGAAAGGGGGTTGAGAAGAAAAGAGGAATAGATAAATATCACATAGGAATAATAAAAAGGGGTAGATTATTAAATCTTCTCTTTTCAACTTTGAGCTATTGCTATTCTCAAATATCTTTGTTTCGATTGCTATAAATCTTTGTATATTGATAAAATATAAAGTTATTTTTGTTACAATGTAGTATGATATATGTTTTCAACTCCTTTATAAGGTAGTAGACTTTTGCATCTCATTTGAAAATGAAAATTTTAGTTCTAGACTTTTTAAAGCTGATTATAATCTGTTTAGTATATTTAAGAAATACATGTTAATAGTCAGATAGTCAAATACATGGCTATGTCAGGTACTAGTATAGATTATTGCAGAAATATACATCCTAGGTTAGACCAATAATAAGTAGCTAGAAACAAGTAATGCTTGCTTGTTCAATATTCTATAAACAGATTGTCTTTAAAGACCTCAGGGATTCACAAAATAAATATGTCATTTAAAGATTTTTTATTGATTTAGGCCTTTTTTGACATTGAGGCATATAATTTTCTGGCAATAACCCCCTTCCCCATTTGGTATGGAAGAAGATTATAAGCATTGAATGACCTTCATTTGGAGATGGTTTCAATTGTGGCAAGCTAGCCACTGGGCAAAGAAAATGCCCTAACTTTATATGCATACAGAATGTTGTCCAAAATGCACAAAATTTGGAGTCAAGCAAAGTTGACTGGCAAACTCTGTCAAGACATGGGAAGTAAGCCCTTTATATTCCTGCTTTACACATATGTTTGTCAGATCTACTGGGTCAGAAGGCTGAAGATAGATGCTCCAATGTTATAGGGAATTTTGAGTTCTGTCCAGACAATCAACTGTTTCTGTCATTTCTATAGTTTTGACAGCTGCTTGCCTGCACTTCTTGCACACTCAGATAATATCTATTCATTCTCAGGTCTCTGATGTGCTTGTGGTTGAAGACCAGATAGTTATAATCTTACAATTAAGTTCAAGTTGTGAAAGATCTAAGAAAATGTTTTGGGTCTAAGGAGATGTTTTAAGGATAGTAAATGAAGGTTAGAGGATCTAGAAGGTGCTTTATGAAGGTTAGAGGAAATTATAAACAGGAATTTTTAGGTTGTTAACGCAAGTTAGGATAGAAACTGAGTAAGATATAAAATTCTGTACTGATCAAAGTAGAATAGATAATGAATTCTTTCTTCAAAGATTGCCAAATACAAATGGACCATTCTGAATGCGTTTCTTACTTCATAAGTTTTTGTAATTTTTCATATAGTCTATGGTTTCTATTATAAGAGAAATAGTCTTTATCAGAAGAAAAAGTGTGGTTCTGGGGTATACTATGTGAATTTGTGTCTCTGTTCTTCCTTATCTACCTATGGCATTTTCTGTTTGGCCAATTAATTTGGCAGGAAGCAGAAGGTGGAACTTCCTGGGAGGGAGAAAGGAACACTGGTAAGAAGAAGGAGGAAGGGCCCTTTAGCCAAGAGACGTGAAGGAGACAGATATGACTATGGGCCTGCAAGGTATAGCTAGCCACATGGCAGAATTGGGCTAGGTGATCAGGTTAACTTAGATGAGCTAGCTGAGAGTCTGCCCAACTAAGGCCTAAGCTCTGAAATATTAAAGGGTTTCTTTGTGTAGTTATTTGGGGGAACTAGCTGGTTAAGAAGTAACTGTCACCATTTTAACTTCCAGCTTTAATTAATATGTGCAATATATTAATAATCATTTTATACTCCATAGAGTTAAAGAGCAGATTATTCCAAAGTTGTTCTTTGCTTCTTAAAATAAAGGTATTATACCCTCTCTGATCTTCTTGAGAAAAGAAATGTTAGCCAGGCGGTGGTGGCACACGCCTTTAATCCCAGCACTTGGGAGGCAGAGGCAGGTGGAT
>NW_022196903.1:136071916-136093743 GCF_008632895.1 Mastomys coucha | reverse complement strand
GAGAGAGAGAGAGAGAGAGAGAGAGAGGGAGGAAAGGCTAAAGGAGTTAGTTGAAAGCAATGTGTCTATGAAAAAAAAAACCCAATCTTCACAAATCCTCTTTTCATGATCACTTTGCACCATATTTCATGATATTGCTGATTTTAACTCTTAGGCAGCAGCAGCCCTGCTTCTCAAGATAAGGCAATAAAAATTACTCTAGACATTGTTATGTTTGGCAGAAAGAACAGTTATCCCTGGTGGGGAACATGGGTACAGTCCATGTCTGAACAGTATCTTCATTTGTAAGTCTTGTTGGTTAAACAGAAATAAGCACCACCCACTTCGAAGCCTCTATCCATCAAAGCAACAGGAGAAGACAGCATGCCAAATCTTCTTTCTATTTGAGTGATGGAACTTTCATAATGACTCCACAGAGCTTTGCATATATAACAAAAGTTACATATGCAAAAAGTACCTAAGAAAGAGCAGAGAGGAGAATAAAAGTTAACTGAAGATTTTCTTTTATTTTTACAAAAACTCAATTGTTTTTCTACTTAGTGTAAAGATAACATTTTTGTTTTTTCTTTCTTGTTTTTAATTGAAGACAGTATAACTGTCTTTCCCCATTAGCAGTTGGTATTGTCTTGCATTTTTAATGTCATTGTAGAGATAATATATGTTTCTAACTTAGTTATCTTTCATTAAATAGTAAAGTTAACACTATTAGATTATAAACTCATTTCTAAGTAGATAATCTCAGCTGGTCATTACTTTAGACTAATCTTTATTTCAGCAGAAGCCAACCCTAGGAATTGGTAGGATGTTTTCAAAGGCAGTGCTTTTAGAATGGCGGGAGAATATTGTAAGGTAAAAAGTAAATGGAAGTCCCTTAGACAACCTGAATGACTAAACTTTGATCTAAGATGCTGTCTTACCTATTTTTCTATTGCTATGATGAGACACCCTGACCATGGTAAGTTATAAGGAACAGCAGTTGATTGGTGGTTTGTTTGTAGTTTTAGAGTGTTAGTCCATGACCATCATGGTGGGGAGCATGGCTTCAGGCATATGGCACTGGAGCAGTAGCTGAGAGCTCATATTTTGATTCAACAACCACAAGTCTGAGAGAGAATCACTTGGAATGTCATGGGGTTTTTGAAACCACAACTCACATCTAATGATACACCTCTTTTTAACAAGACCACACCTCCTTATGCTTCCCAAGTAGTAGCTGATCACCTAGCATTTCATGAGCCTCTCAGGGCAATTCTCACTCAAACTATCTCAGTTGTAAAGGTTATCAATATATAAATTACGTTTTATTCGAAAAGGAAAAACCCTATTGATTCATGATTATTTTCTTTGTTGGTTCATTTTTTTCTTCTCCAGTCCTCAACTACATACATAAACAAATTCTTCCTACTCTAATTTTAAAATGTGACCACATTATGGAATGTGAGTTCTTTCCCCAAAACAAATTTGTTGAATTCTTAGTCGCATGTAACTTTGTGGGTATTGGGAGGTTGTGGATTCTTGAGATTTGGACCTTCACTCTGCAGTGAGTGACCTTAAGATAAGAGAAAGCGCACTGCTTACTTGGTCTTTTGCTTTGTTATGTAAGGATGCTGTACGATGAAGCCACCATACATGGAGTCTAAAATACCACTTTGAGCAGTAAATGCAGGTGTTTCATAATGGGGCAGCTTGTCTCAGTTGGCAAGTTGATTTCCTGGCAGTATACCTCCAAACTGTAGGTCTTTTCCTGGTGGACAGACTGTACTTTGTGAAGACCGGATGACTGTGCTCTTTTTGGAGTGATGCAATAGGTCTGAGTTCACACATTCAAGTTAATAAAGAAACCAGTTGACTTAATGGCAAACTCTAGTGTTTTGTATCACTCAGAATGTGAATATAGGAAGTGAGAGCTGCTGAAACACACAAGTAGCTGTCTTCTGAACTGAGTCAGAACAGCGCTGAGGACTTAAGTCTATTCTGTAGCAGTAAATAGCTACCACTGGTTGATAGCTTGGGCACCTATTTTATAATATTAATTACACATATTTAATTCTTAGTGAGGGTTATGGATGTCTTGGTTGGTGTTTATCTGGTTTTGTATTCATTTTCACCCATGCTTTATCTATGTTATAACCCAGAGACTGGCACCTGCAGACTAAGGTTCCCAGGTTCTCAGTCCTTCAGATTCTTTTAGGTTGTGTTCCTTGGAAATATTTGTGTGATACTGGAATTGTGAAGGAGAGGGGGAATGCCAGGGTCTTCCTAGTTTTCAATGGTGAGTTTATATCTTTGGGGACTCCAGCCTGTGAATCTCAGCTTTTTACTTTTCTGATACAGCTTTTAACCTGCTTCCCAGTTTGACATTTGTTGGAAGTTGTACAGGAGGAAGGCCACATAGAATGTGGCCTACTGACTAGCATAATCCAAATGATTGTACCTTAGAGAGTCTGAGCCTCAAAGACTACCTGTCATGAGGATTTCATGCAGTCATGAAGTTTTGCTCTACTTGTTGCCTATGAAATGATTACTAAAGTTCTGTATTTATTAATTATGCTGGAAATTGATATAGTACAGTTATTTCAGCTAGTTCTCCAAATAAGTACACAGATACCTTTTAATATTTCAAAGCTTAGGCCTTAGCTATGTAGAATATCAGCTAGCTCATATAAGTTAACCTGACCACCTAGGTCAATCCAGTCACATGGCTCACTATTCCTTCCAGGCCCATAGTCACATCCATCTCCCATCCTGGTGTAAAGGATTTCCTCTTTCTTCTTCTGTGAGTTCTTTTCTTCCCTCCCAGGAAGTCCCTCCTTCAACTTTCTGCTCAGCTAATTAGCCATAAGATTTTTATTAAAGCCAAAAGGAGAATGCCTTAGGTAGATGAGGAATGACAGAGACACAACTCCACACAGTGTACTACAACACCTCCTTCTTTTAGTCCAACAAAGTCTCTTTTTCTTACAAAAGATAAAAACTATATAAAATAAGAACAATTACAAGAAATTTCAGGAAAAATTATATCCCCAATCCCAGTTTATTTGTATTTTATGATCTCTGGAGAAAGAATTCTACTATCTATTCTATCTTGATGAGATAATTCTTGATAATTCAGAATTTTGTATTGAATTTAATTATTATCATAACTTGCATTATCAACCTTAAACACCCATTTACAACTTTCTATAATCTGCATAAATTGCATTTGCTATCCTTAAAACACATCTCCTAAGACCTTAATTGCCTTCTTAGATCCTTCACAATTTAAGCTTAATTGTAAGACTATGACTATCTAGTCTTCAACACAGAGACTTGAGAAGGAAAATTATTGCATGAGTATGCAGGAAGTACAGAGCAAGCAGCTTCCAAAACTATAGAAATGACAGAAACAGCTGATTGCCTGAACAGTTTTCAACAGATTTCTTTTTTTTATTAAATATTTTCTTTATTTACATGTCATATGATTTCTCCTTTCCCAGTTTCCTCTCCAAACAAACAAACAAACAAACAAACAAAAACAACAAGAACAAACCCCTGTTGCCTCCCCCCTCCCCATGCTTGCCATCCCACCCTCTCCTACTTATTGACCCTGGCATTACACTCCACTGAGGCACAGAAACTTCACAGGGCCAAGGGCCTCTCCTCCCATTGATGATTGATTTTGCAGTTCTCTACTATACACATGCAGCCAGAACAATCAGTCCCACCATGTATAGTCCTTGGTTGGTGGTTGAGTCCCTGGGAGCTCTGAGGGTACTAGTTAGTTCATATTGTTGTTCATCCTAAGGGGCTGCAAACCCTTCGGCTCCATAGGTCCTTTCTCTAACTCCTTCATTGGGGACCCTGTACTCAGTTCAATGGATGGCTGTGAGCCTCTACATCTGTATTAGTCAGGTCATGTCAGAGACTCTCAGGAGATAGCTATATCAGGCTGGCTTGTCCTTCCTTCAGTCTCCACTCCATAGTCTCTGCAACTCCTTCCATGGGTATTTGGTTCCCCCTTTTAAGAAGGAATTGAATGTCTACATTTTGGTCTTCCTTCTTGAGTTTCTTGTGGTTTGTGGGTTGTTCTTCCTGTATTCTGAACTTCTGGGCTAATAATCACTTATCAGAGAGTGCATACCATGTGTGTTCTTTTGTGATTGGATTACCTCTCCCAGGATGATATTCTCCAGATCTATCCATTTCCCTAAGAATTTCAAAAATTCACTGTTTTTAATAGCTGAGTAGTACTACATTGTGTAGATGTACCACAATTTCTATATCCATTCCTCTGTTGAGGGACATCTGGGTTGTTTCCAGTTTTGTGGAGCATGTGTCCTTATTACATGATGAAGCATCTTCTAGGTATATGCCCAGGAGTGGTATAGCTGGGTCCTCCGGTAGAACTATGTCCAGTTTCTGGAGGAACTGCCAAACTGATTTTCAGAGTGGTTGTACCAGCTTGCAATCCCACCAGCAATGAAGGAATGTTCCTCTTTCTCCACAACCTCTTCAGCATCTGCTGTCACCTGAGTTTTTGATCCTAGCCAATGTGACTGGTGTGAGGTGGAATCTCAGGGTTGTTTTGATTTACAGTTCCCTGATAACTAAGGATGTTGAGCATTTCTTTAGGTGCTTCACAGCCATTCAGTGTTCATCAGTTGAGAATTCTTTGTTTAGCTCTGTACCCCATTTTTAATAGGGTTATTTGGTTCTCTGGAGTCAACTTCTTTGTGTAGATGTACCACAATTTCTATATCCATTCCTTTGCTGAGGGACATCTGGGTTGTTTCTTTGGTTCTCTGGAGTTCTTTGTATACATTGGATATTAGTCCTCTATCAAATATAAGATTGGTAAAGATCTTTTCCCAATTTGTTGGTTGGTGTTTTGTCCTATTAACAGTGTCTTTTGCCGTACAGAAGCTTTGCAACTTTGTGAGGTCCCTCCCACTTGTCAATTCTTGATCTTAGAGCAGAAGCTATTGGGGTCTTCCTCAGGAAATTTTCGTCTGTGCCTATGTGCTCGAGGCTCTTACCCACTTTCTTTTCTATTAGTTTCAATGTATCTGGTTTGATGTGGAGGTCCCTGATCCACATGGACTTGAGCTTTGTACAAGGAGATAGGAATGGATTGATTTGCATTTTTCTACATGCTAATCGCCAATTGAGCCAGCTTTTTTCCAATGTATGGTTTTAACTCCTTTGTCAAAGTGTTGCCTCCCATGCCCAGTTCAGCCTTAGGCCTTTGGTGGCTTCTGCCCAAGGCGGTCACCTAGGTCACCTAGGGAATTAAGCCAATTATGCTTGTGACAACGCCTACTGCCTGAGGACATCCGCAGATGTCTGAGCCATTGGTGACCTTTGATTGTCACTCCCTTCTGACTCTTTCCTGACTTCTCAATGTTTATATTATGCAAATATTTTATTTCTGGAGGTTTCAGTTCTTACCTGCCTATATAAGCTCAAAACACTCCCAAGTAAAGAGGCTTTGATTGGGACTCAACTTGGCCTCCTGTCTCTTTTTTCTCTGACTGTTTTCTTTTTGCAGGTCCTGTCTGACCTCTGGTCTGAAGAGACCCACAGACCTGAGTGGAACTGCAAGACAGATCCACTCATCAAAGATCAAATGACCATAGGTGTGTGGGTTCACTTCTGGGTCTTTAATTCTTTTCCATTGATCTACCTGCCTGTCACTGTACCAATACCATGCAATTTTTCTCACAATTGTTCATAGTACAGCTTAAGGTCCAGGATTATGATTCCACCAGAGGTTCTTTTATTGTGGAGAATAGTGTTGCCTATCCTGGGTTTTTTGTTGTTCCAGATTAATTTGCAAATTGCTCTTTCTAAGTCTGTGAAGAATTGAGTTGGAATTTTGATGATGATTGCATTGAATCTGTAGATTGCCTTCAGTAAGATGGCCATTTTTACTATATTAATCCTGCCAATCCATGAGCATGGGAGATCTTTCCATCTTCTGAGATCTTCTTCAATTTCCTTCTTCATAAACTTGACAAACAGATCTTTTACTTGCTTAGTTAGAGTTACACCAAGGTATTTTATATTATTTGTAACTATTGTGAAGGGAGTTGTTTCCCTAATTTCTTTCTCCGCCTGTTTATCCTTTGTATAGAAGAAGGCCTCTGATTTGCTTGAGTTAATTTTATATCCAGCTACTTTGCTGAAGTAGTTTATCAGGTTTAGGAGCTCTCTGGTCGAATTTTTGGGGTCACTTAAGTATACTATCATATCATCAGCAAAATGACTTCCTTTCCAATTCGTATCCCTTAGATCTCCTTTTGTTGTCTAATTGCTCTGGCTAGGATTTCAAGTACAATATTGAATGGGTAGGGAGAGAGTCGGCAGCCTTGTCTAGTTTCTGATTTTAGTGGGATTGCTTCAAGCTTCTCTCCACAGATCAATTGACAAAGACTTCTTGTTCTTTGTCTGAGCAGGTGAAAGATTATCTGTCTTTCTTAAGCTAGTTTGGATTGTAACCAAACTGCAGTATATTTTATGTATGCCATTCAAGAGAATGACACAATAAATCTTGAAGACTTTGTAGCCAAAAAGTGTATATATATACATATATATATATATATGTATATATATGTCTATACAATATAACATATAGACATGTATATATATACACATATGTATGTGTGTATATATATGTTTCAGCCCTCAGCCTGTCTCAAAGCTGTTCCCATATAAACAGATCAGCATATATAATTTTCATATTGATCTTGCCAATCTCCCTCTGTCTGTTTGTAGCCAAGATATTCAGTGAGTCTTCCTAGGTCATATCCTATGTCCAATGATTTGGATTCCAATAATAGCTTTTATTTTCTATCTTGGATTAAAAACTAAGCACCCCTGATGCAACCCTACTCTGGGTCCTTATATTGACTAGTCGAATATATCTCTCCTTAGGCAAAAAGGCTATTTGGGAACAGAAAAAGCATTGCCTTTCAAATAGAAATGAAAAGTAGCCATTATGTGGATAAATATACCTATAGTCCCAAATTTTCTTTATATAAATTTAAGATTGGCATTTATCTTGTAGATCATTAAGGATATATTTTTCATTACTAGACAAAACCTACATAGTACTTTTAAGGAAAAATTGTGTCATTTTGGATTTTAGACTGTTGTTTGCAGGTGGGTTTATCTTACCAGTGGGAGACCCACCTTCACTTTATTGTGTAGAGCACTCTGTTCTAGTATTGACAGAGAGATCTGTCTGCCTCTGTCTCCTGTTTGTTGGGATTAAGGCAAGCACCAACACTGCCCTGCTCAAATATTTCATCTCAATTCCAATTGTCACTCTTTAAATCAGAAAATAAATTTGAACCATAGTGACATTAAAAATCTCATATGCTCCATAGTTAGTCTCTGCAACTCTTTCCATGGGTATTTGGTTCCCCCTTTTAAGAAGGAATGAAATGTCCACATTTTGGTCTTCCTTTTTCTTCAGTTTCTTGTGGTTTGTGGGTTGTTCTTCCTGTATTCAGAACTTCTGGGTTAATAACCACTTATCAGAGAGTGCATACCATGTGTGTTCTTTTGTTACCTCACTCAGGATGTTATTCTCCAGATCCATCCATTTCCCTAAGAATTTCATAAATTCATTGTCTTTAATAGCTGAGTAGTACTCCATTGTATAGATGTATCACAATTTCTGTATCCATTCCTCTGTTGAGGGACATCTGGGTTGTTTCCAGTTTCTGGCTATTATAAATAAGGCTGCTATGAAAATGGTGGAGCATGTGTCCTTATTACATGTTGACCAAGGACCTCTCCTCCCATTGATGATTGATTTTGCAGTCCTCTACTATACACATGCTGCCAGAACAATCAGTCTTACCATGTATATTCCTTGGTTGGTGGTTGAGTCCCTAGGAGCTCTGAGGGTACTAGTTAGTTCGTATTGTTGTTCGTCCTAGGGGGCTACAAACCTTTCAGCTCCATTGGTCCTTTCTCTAACTCCTTCATTGGGGACCCTGTACTCAGTTCAATGGATGGCTGTGAGCCTCTACTTCTGTACTAGTCAGGTACTGTCAGAACCTCTCAGGAGATAGTTATATTAGGCTGGCTTGTCCCGTTCTGTGCCCCAGTGTAGGGGTATGCCAGGGCCAATAAGTGGGAGAGGGTGGGGTGGCAAGCATGGGAGGGGGGAGGCAACAGGGGTTTGTTCTTGTTGTTTTTGTTTGTTTGTTTGTTCCAGGGAGGGGAAATTGGGAAAACAAAAATCATATGACATGTAAATAAAGAAAATATCTAATAAAAAAACTCATATGCTTTAGTAATGCCAAACAATAAAAGTATCCTTTCTATGTCCCAATATTAGTGAAAAACAAAAATGGAGCAAAGAAACAAAATTCTAAGTGTTTGGGCCATTTTTATTATCTCATGTTGTAGCAGTGTACTCTTTGGAATTTAGGTATTGCTGCATTGCCTTGGTGTTCCCTTAGCACAAAGCTGACAAACATCTCATGGCAGTTCCAGCTGCCATCAATTTCATTATTATTGTTATTATTATTATTGTTGTTGTTGTTTTATTATTGTTAATTTTGGAAATGCCTCTTCTCTTTCTCTACTCTTACTGTTTGTAATTTAGCATTCCATCTCTTAGTTCTCTCCTTACCTAAATCTGTTTTATTCTGAGCATTGTTATAGAGCATTGTAATCATTACTGCATGACTGCATCAGTCCTTTGCAGTCAACTACAACTGAGGCTGCACTTTCACAATGGCCTTCCATGGCCTTTCCCAATGCCTCAGCTGTTCTTTGTGACCCCTTCATGCCTTCAAAACCAGTGACCCCTGGGTGACTGGTTACACATTACCAAGTACAGCTGCAGCATGAGGTACAACCTTGGCTATCTCTGGAACACAGCTTCGTTGTGCTCTCAGAAAGCACTTCCCAGAAGATTTCATCTCAGTGATGCTGGTCTCTTCTTAATCACTACTAATTTCTTAGCCCCAGCCAACCAGCATCAGTTGTTCTAGTAGTCCCTTCTATTCTTGACTCAAAAGTCAGCACCAGAAGCCCAAAGCTGTGGAATTCTGCTGCTTGCTGGGCTGGAGCATGGGTCCCTTGTTCTATTACATCATCACCAGGTTTCTCTTTTTCAACTCTTTCTCTGCCTAACTTTGGCTTGGCATGTACTACCATGCCTGGATTTAAGTTTTTCTTCACCTCGAACCTGCTATTTCCCAGGTTGGCCTTGAACTCAGAGATCTGCTAGGCTTCATTACCTGGTTTTAAAGGTGTGTACCGCCATGCTTAGATCTAAATTTAGCTGGGTAGGATCTTGCCCCAAAGTCCCACTCCCTTAATCTGCTATCTCCTAGAATTTAGTTCCATTTCACTTCCTAGTACTCCTTTAATACTTGAAGCATATTGTACTGTCCCCGCTGAGCTCAACGGGATTCCTCAATTGGACTCCTGAGGCAGCAGGCCGGCTGGGCCCATCAGGTGTTTAGGACCGGAGACAGCTCTAAGGAACAAAGACAGAACTGGTAGCCCAGAATTTATAAGGAACCGAACATTTAATCCGCTTTCCTGCCTGGAGCCCTCTCTGCAGGGGCTTGTTTACAGACTGAGATGTTTTTTCCCTGTTCTCACTTCTATGCTAAAAGACATAAGATTGTTTTGTCTTAGGTATAACTATCCCGATTCACTAAGTAAAGAACTCACCTTGATAAGAATCTACTTGGCGTCTGTGTCTTTCCTTACTAACTGCTTGCTCCCACAGATAATTGTTCGTCCCAGTCCTAGAGCACCCACCGGGAGACAACAGCATATAGTTTATATTTTTCTTTTATCAGCGTGTTGTACTTGTTTAAAATGTTCTTCATGAGACATAACCAGAGAACAAAGTCTATGATGGGCATTTCTGAGACTTCCTTTGTCAATGCAATTAATCTGAGTCTCGGCAGACTCTTTTTTTTTTTTTTTTTGTGGCTCTTTTCAGTTTATTGCATGAAAGAGTTACACTAATCCAAGTTAAAAGCCCAAAGTTAAGGACCCCAAATGATTACATTATACAAGCTGTGAGATTTTTAAACTTGTGGCATGGGACAGAAGGGAAATTCTACTCATTGCAAGGAAATCCTCACTTAAGCTTCAGAGAGCCACAGGCACTTAAAACCCGTGAACCTTCAACTGATCCTCCTTAGCCAGTCCAATCTCCATCAGGAACTGGCATATGTTCTTGTGCTGCTCACCCTGTAGCTGAATTACCTCTCCATATTCTGGATGCTCAATTACAGTACCATTGCAAGCAAATTTCTTCTTAAACGCCTTCACTAGTTTCTTTTTATCGTAATCATCAGCGATCCCTTGGACAGTTGTAAGGGCCTTCCTGCCATTTCTCTGTTGAATTCTTATATGGATATAATCCTCGGTGCCAGCAGGAAGCAGGTCATCACCCTTACTTGCATCAGCAAAGGGGTTGAAAGAGTGGAGGTTCTGGATAGCAGACATAACGATACAATTCCTTTTCCTCTGTGGAAGGTGGGGCTGTGAGGGAAGGCAGGTGGTGGGGTGATGGAGTGTCCGGAAGCGAGGGAGCTCGAGGAGGAGGCAGCTGAGTCCTCAGTGACTGGGGCCACAGCAAATAGTCTGTAGTCCAACTCCCAACAATGGTCAGCAGCAGCTGTGAATAGAAGTCCAAGGATCTAGCAGTTGCTCAGTCCCACAAGGAGAAGAAGAGAGAGCCTCAGGCAGACTCTTTAGCCAAGGACAAAAAGTAGCCACATTTTTCACCAAAATACCACAAAAAGAGTCTTTATGCCACATACTGAATTCTTCTCCTCTGAAACCTCTTGGACCAGGTCAGCCCAGTTCAAATCACTCTGATTTAGCAACAATGTCTTCCATATTCTTATTAGGAGAGCCCATTAACCCCCATTTAAAGCATTCCATTGCTTTCCAAATCCAAAGTCCCAAAATCTATATTCTTCCAAACAACACCATGGTTAGGTCTATCACAGCAATTACTGAGTCCCTGGTATCAACTTCTGTCTTAGTTAGGGTTTTACTCCTGTGAAGAGACACTTTGTCCAAGGCAAGTCTTATAAAGGACAACATATATTTGGGGCTGGCTTACAGGTTCAGAGTTTCAGTCCATTATCATCAAGGTGGTGAAAGACCCCCGTAGGGAGACCCCCACTCAAGTCTCAGGAGAATGCACACCCAAGGAATCACGAGAGACAATCTTGATGTAAACACACGAGGCAGTTTAATTTTGGGGCTCCAGTTTGACCCCCAATCTCACGCAGGAGATAAGGGAATCGACCACGAGGCTCAGGGGTTAGGGATTTATATAGGAAAAAGGTCTGGGGGAACAAAGGAATCAGTTTGGCTATACATGATTGGCTAGTTCAAATATTAACTAGTACGTGCAGAACAGAGTGGAAAATTCCTAAGGTTGGTGTTAATCTGAGTCAACAGAGCATCTGACCTTAAACCAAATCTAAGAGGACCAGATGACCCACTACTCAGTGTCTGCCCAGACATGTCCTTGCATGTTTTTTATAGTTTATGTCTTTTTGACCTGCTAGTTCTCGGGATGTCTAACAGCCTGCTTATTTTTGCCCAGGCTTATTTGGACATATTCGACCTTGTTCCACTGTGTTTTCCTCGAACCTGCAATTTTCTCATTAGCCAGCACAAGTTTCCAATTTAACTCTTTCATTCTCCTCTTCTTCTAGTAGATAGTTCTAATCATAGAACTAAATATCAGTATTATTATATTCTAGATTTTCTTGGCCTTGCTAAGCATAGTATTGTTGGTGTAACATTAAAACCTGAACAGCACTTATTTTTTCTCTGATAAAAAGTAATTAATTTATTTAGCACATATGGATTTATAATTATTTAGTCTTTTTCTGAGCTTACTCATGGAGTCTCTAATGACTCTGAATGGTTTATATAAAAGCAACATTTTTCTATATTTAAATTAATGGCAGCTCTTAACTCTCTATAAACCTTATGCTGCAATACCATAACGGATGTTCTTATAGCTGCCCTTGCAGACTTTAAGTAGAGTTCTAACATACCTGTCAGGAGAACTCTTAACTCTCTTTTATCATCAGGCACTACTTTACTAGCTCTCAAGCTTTTTAGCTTTTTATTTTATTTTTTCTCTCACACTAGGCTTCATTTTTAAAAAACTCTCTTTTAAATGTTTTATATCTTTACTATGTCTTTTTACAGTCTTATTGTAACTTTTTTATTTTTTTCTCCGTTTAAAACACTTTCTCAGCCACCTGCACTAGTTTTTCTTAACAACTTATCTTGCATCTTTTTCTAACTTTTGTAGTCTTTCAACTCCACCAGAAATCCATGAATGACTGAATAATAGAGAACATACGGGAAGCCTAACACAGCTTCCAGAAATATTACCAATTAATAGAGACTGCTGGACACCTGGACAGCTTTTATTTTAAAATGTTGGAGCATTCTTCAGCCTTCTGGCCCTTGAATGTCTGAAAACAGGAAGTTAAAGTACTGGCCTATTCTGTCTCGGCAGATATAAGCTGTCCTAGGCCTGTATGTCCTACAGTATTGTCTGCAGATGAAGAGGCAACTTTTGCCTAGTGGTTGTCTCGCCACAGCTGGAGCAGTTCAAATGATGCTCAGTTTCTTCTTTGAGTCTGAGACAGGAGTGCTGTCAGTTGCAGACAGGTCTCTAGCCAGATGAATAAATAATATCAAATGCCATATTCTGTGGATTTCTGATGTTTTTGAAAACCAACTATCTATGTAAAGTAATCTGGACTATTGTCTGTGAACTACTCTCAATTCTTTTCTTGAAATCACCCTAATAATAAACTCAGAGCCATGAATTTGACAATTTGGCCCTAAACTCACAGGTCTAAACATCTCAGATCTGTCTATAATAACAGTAACAGAAGGATTGGGTCTAAGTCCTGTCTACTAGGGGAATACTGAAACCAGAAATCTCTTAAGTGAATATAGAAAACTTCATCTTTTGATCTTGAAGTATGCACAACAGAACTGTATTAGCTACACCTCACAGTCAATAGGAATATCATTGTATACCCAATCTTAATAATAAATTTTCAACTTAAGAGCTCTTACTTGTTTCTTGCATACTAGTTTAAGATGGTTTATACCACAAAGCTCAACTTTTATCAATTATTACTACAAACATGGGATACAAAACTCAAAATTAATGATATAAATGTTAAAACAAACTTTCTGGGAATAAACTATGCATTTAAAAAATACTCAAATACCTGATCAAATTCTAGTCACACAATGTTTTTAGTTTAAATTGTCTTATATACTAATTTAATTACTTTTAGTACAGGGTAAATATTATCTGAAGGTCATTTTAACTCACTAACAAATTATAAGGCTTTTTATAGCTATACAATTAAATCTGGCTATTTTTTTCCCTGTTCCAAATATGATCATTTTACATTACTTAGAAAAACAACCTATTAACAACCTTTTTTAGCCCCAAAGGCTAGGGAACCGGGTAGACAACTCATCATAACTTCTTCAAGCTGAATGGGGGCGCTGAGATATAAGGGGGCGGGGAAGGAAAAACAAAATTAGTTTTCTGATATCCGTGTCTTAACTGGATCAGGCTGAAGTCCAGGACATCAGGAGTTCAAGCTGGCAAGTTTAGCACGTCTGATGAAGGAATTTACCAAGGGTATATATTTCTGCAACATATGAATCTCAAAACAAAGTTAAATACTTCAATCATCTTTTTCCAAAACCACAAAAACAAAACCCTTAATCATAAATACAAAGGAATCTATCTGGATGGTATTTGGGTTCTCAGTGCTTTAAAATTTCTAAATAAGAAAGTCCCTATCTCTGATATAAAAGACAAGATAAAAAATTTCTTATTTTGTTAATGCTAGGAGTGCACCAGCTGTTTTAGGTGCATTCAACCAAGGCATCTCCCACTGGCTCAGTAACAGTATGTGCAAAACAGCCTCTTTTCAGCAACAGCCACAGCTATTTCAGGTTTTCTATTATTATTATGTTTTGATAGAATTTGGATTATTTTCTTATTTTCTTTTTATTTTCGAGGCGAACTAACTCTTTATTTGTCTCCAGACTGCTCATTGTTTGTCTCTACTTTATTAGACTCTATCCTCTAAGACCCTCTTCTAAACATTTTATTTTTTTACTACGCCTTTTTCACATTCACACATCCACAGTCCTTCCGCGACATGCTTTTTTTTCTTCTGCTTCTCTGTCCCTCAACAACTTGCACTAATTTCTCAGCAACTTACAGTAAATCTCTTAATAAATTTAACCATAACTTTGACAAACAAAACCCAGTTTTAAACATTAACATTTCATTTTACAAAGTTTAGCTGGCAATGGTCAATTTTTACATATGAATGCATTATAGTGTAACTTTTAATATATCATTAAAAAGACATTGTTTTAAATCTTATCTCTGGCTCAGGCATCACCATTTGCCTCACTAGACTTATAAGGAGTAAGAATTACATAAAATATCATGAAAACCTGCTTTCCTGGATTGGCTCTTGCCATGTGTTGTCCCTTAACATGACTCTAACCCTGAGTTACCAATTTTAAGCTAATTTTTTGTTACCAAGATTACAAACAAAAAAGCTGCTGTTCCCTTTAAGAGCGGCTTGTGCAGACTCCCAGCTTTATCAGTGATTTTCTCAGCTGTGTTTAACTTACAGACACTGCAGAGTGCCTTATCAGCTCTTACTGTGTAAATTGAGACTGCTTTTGAACAAGTTAAGCTAAATCAAAGTTTTAACCATTTTTTTTTCCTTTAACATGAAACACAGTATAACAATTATAAATTTAAACAGTATTTATCTCCCGGTAAGCAAAGCATGACTTTCAAGGCTTCAATATTTAATCACCACAGTTTACAAGATACCAATTTAATAATTTTTGAACCAGATAATAGATTAATTAATTAATTAATTTCGCAAAAAGTTACTTGGTTGTTCAGGAGTCCCCGCCCATTTGCTCTGTGTCTCAGCTGCTGGGCCCCACTCTCCAGCCATACCTGAGCTTGAGGAGCCCACACCAGCAGAGCCGCAGGTGCCCCTCCCGCTACTGCAGGCAGTAGTACTAGGACCTCCATCTGAAAGTGAAGCAAAAGGATGAACCCACAAAGGGGGCGACGAACCAAATTCTCCCAGACAACAATATCAGGGACCTGGTCAGGGTGTCCCCCTGGCAGGGGAATCTTGTCTAAACAGAAGGAGCCCACGGATGGCCATCTGGTCTGAAAGGACGGCCACTCCGAGGCGCACTGAGCCTGCCTTTTTTTTTTTCTTTCTAACTTCAACAGACAAATTGTGTAGAACAAGATACCAAGAAACACAGAGAAAAACAATTACCACACAGACAGCTCTGACTTTGCCAGGTCCATGAACACAGAGAAAGACAACTTACACACAGAGTTAGACAACTGGGCCCAGTAACAAACATTAGGTACACAGATAATCACAGCCAAATCACAGAGTCGCTTGGCCCATGTCTGCCACTGCTGCGGAGATAGACCAGTCACAAAATACACACACTCACCCAAGTCTGGTCTTGAATGACCAGCCAAACGTGACCTCAGATGGAATGGGTGGGATTCTTTCTCCACTCCCTCCTTGGCAAAAGGAGAATTCCATTTCCTTCATTCTGAAAAACCACAGTCTCATCCAGGGCTTCACTTCCAGATATCTTATCCAGGATTGTAGTCTGTGGCCCTGGGATGTCTCCTTCCACAGCTACTGAGTCCATACACCCCACAGCTACCAGAAAACTGAAACACAGAACCACAGCTGCCTGACAGACCGCTGAAACGGAAACAGAAAACTGGAGCTGCCTGAAAGACAGCTCAAACTGAAACAGAAAAAGTCACAAACTACAAAACACAGAACACAAAACCACAAACGCAGCGGCGCCGCACACCTCAGACACACACCACACTCATACAAACATACCTCCAAGGGGCCTTCAGAGTTCCTGGGTGTCATGTAAATCCCGGACAAGCCCTCACATGAAAGACCTCCATAGGGAGACACCCCCCACACTCAAGTCTCCGGAGGACGCGCACCCAAGGAATCATGAGAGACCATCTTGATGTAAACACATGAGGCAGTTTAATTTCGGGGCTCCGGTTTGACCCCCAATCTCAGGCAGGAGATAAGGGAATCGACCACGGGGCTCAGGGGTTAGGGGTTTATATAGGAAAAAGGTCTGGGGGTACAAAGGAATCAGTGTGGCTATACATGATTGGCTAGTTCAAATATTAACTAGTATGTGCAGAACAGAGTGGAAAATTCCTAAGGTTGGTGTTAATCTGAGTCAACAGAGCATCTGACCTTAAACCAAATCTAAGAGGACCAGATGACCCACTACTCAGTGTCTGCCCAGACATGTCCTTGCATGTTTTTTATAGTTTATGTCTTTTTGACCTGCTAGTTCTCGGGATGTCTAACAGCTTGCTTATTTTTGCCCAGGCTTATTTGGACATATTCGACCTTGTTCCACTGTGTTTTCCTCAAACCTTCAATTTTCTCATTAGCCAGCACAAGTTTCAAATTTAACTCTTTCAGTGGGAGCATGACAGCATTCAGGCAACCATGGTGCAGGCAGAGCTAAGAGTTCTACATCTTCATCTGAAGACTGGTAGTAGAAGACTGACTTCCAGGCAGCTACAGTGAGGGTCTTAAACCCACACCCACAGTGACACGCGTACTCCAACAAGGCCACATCCCCTAATAATGCCACACCCTGGTCCAAGCATATACAAACCATAACAAAGACAGAAAACAGTTTTATGAGACTAGTATAATTGAATAGAGCTCAAGTCACCTTTTTGAATTGCATTTAAATGCTTGTATGTAAATTTCAATTATTCAGAGAAGGACACATTCATCCACACATAATATGCATCTCATAAATAATCACATATACATATCTCTGTTTAGGTGTCTGATCTCTTCTTCTCTACATTTTTAAACTTGGAATTATTGGATCCTTCTCTATATCAGACACTTATTTGTGGCTTTTACTTAGGTTATTTTGTGATTAAAATTCCATGTCTCCCCAGATTTCTGTGACTCTATCATGCCTCAAAGTGTTTCAGTCTTGAAATTCTGGGGGAAATTTTGGAATTCAAAGACCTCAAGAAAGAAGCCTGGTAAGGCAGTCTAGGCTTCGGTGAGGCAGAAGTTTAGGACAAATACAATAGCTGTCTCCTCATTCTTAAAGGCAACAGCCTTCAAGTTAGGTCATCATCTAGGTTTCATTTGCTTTGTGTAAAGAAATGAAAACCCTTATTTTATCTACATTGTCATTAGCTTAATGTCAGAGCCTAAAAAGCTCTGAGGCTATCTTTAGTGTCACCAAAGAATGAGTATAGTTATTTGCACTGGATTTTTCAATAGAAATCACAAAAGCTAATCTTTTATGCTTTTATTTACAAGGTCATTCAGAATATACTAACATTCCTAGATAATATTATAATATTCAAGGTACTGGTTAAATTGTTTCTATTCAAGAGATTGCCTTGACACATGTGTGTGTGTGTGTGTGTGTGTGTGTGTGTGTGTGTGTGAGCGCGCACATGTCTGAATGCAGTTTATATGTATATACATGTTTATATGTATGGGCCTGTGTGTGTACATAGGAGTGTGTTCAGGTGTAGGTGCACATATTCAGGTGTGCATATTATAAAGGCCAGAAATCAATGCTGAATATCTTCCTCTAGAGTATTCAGTCTTTTAATTTTTTTATGGTGGTTTTGTCCTAGGGATTTGTTTCTGTAAAGAAACACATGACCACCAAGATAACACTTATAAAGGGAAACATTTCATCAAGGCTGTTTTATAGTTTCAGAGGTTTAGTCTCTTATCATGGCAGGAAGCATTGGGGAGTGCAGGTCGTCATGGTGCTTAAGAAGAAGCTGAGAGTTCTATGTATTGATACGGCAGAAGCAGACTGTGTTCCACACTGTGTTTATATTGAGCGTAGAGAACCTCAAAGCCTGCCCCCAGTGACACACTTCCTTCAACCAGGCTACACCTACTTCAAAAATACCACACCTCCTAATAGTGCCACTACTTGGAGCCACGCCTTCCAATACTTGAGTCTATTGGGGCCATATCTATTTAAAACACTGTAGGTCTCTTCATTTAACCTCTTGGTAGTTCATTTGCTTAGAGTGACAGGTAGGCACAGTGCTG
The DNA here is from genome assembly GCF_008632895.1 of Mastomys coucha. Lineage (NCBI taxonomy): Eukaryota > Metazoa > Chordata > Mammalia > Rodentia > Muridae > Mastomys > Mastomys coucha. The sequence goes on along the minus strand of NW_022196903.1, from coordinate 136,075,531 downwards.
TGATCCTGCTGTCTGGGTTCTGAGGTTAAAGGCAGGTGCAAAGAAACCCAGCTCTTTACTTGGCTGCTAAGAATTCAAACTCATATCCTCAAGATTAGAAAGCAAGCATTTAGCTCTCTGAACTTCTTCCTTCTTTATCTGTGCTGGAGAGTTTTATATCAGCTTGAGATGAGCTAGAGTCATCAGTGGACCAATGGTCTAGCCTGTGGTACATTTTCTTGATCGATGATTGATGTGAGGGGGCTAGCTCACTGCAGGTGATGCCACATCTCTGCACAAAATCCTCGGTTCTGTAAGACAGCAGGCTGAGCAAGCCATGAGGAGCAAAACTGTATGTAGCATTCTTCCCTGGCCTCTGCATTACTTCTTGTGTCCAGATTCCTGACTCAGGTCCTGTCCTGACAACCTTCAGTGGTGAACTGTGAGATAGAACTGTAAGTTAAAAATAAACAAACATTGATTTGGAGTCTAGAGTTGCCAGTCTCCTATAGCTAGTCAGGACTTTCAGTGAAAAGAAGAAGATATCAACCCATCAATAAAATTAAGGTACACAGGGAGAAAAATGGAGCAGAGACTAAGGGACTGGTCAACCAATAACTGGCCAACCCCTGACACTATTTAACAATAGTCTGCTATACCTAGCATAGCTGTCTCCTGAGAGGCTTTGCCAAGGACCAGTCTTATCTTGGAGGGGGGTCCTGAGGAAGGAGTGAAAGACCCCTAGAACTGGGGAGATCCTTACTCAAGTCTCGGGATGACGTGACCACCCAATGACTCACGAGAGACCGAACTTGCTGCAATCACATGAGGTTTATTGGGGATACCAGTACCGGGTCGATCTCATGACCTTGCCAGTCAGAGGAGTTCGACCCCAGGGTCAATCTCGTGACCATGCTGGCCAGAGTTCGACGCCGAACACAAGAAGTGTCAGGTATTTAAGGGAAGCTGGGGGCTGAGAGAGAGTTACCAAGGAAACAGAACATAAAAACAGTGGAAAATTTCAGAGGGACCTGACCCAAGGTGTTCAGTTAGGGAGGGAAACACATTCATTCTAGGAATGTAATCTTCATCTATCGGTAGGCAGGGTGGAGAGCCTCCTAAACCAGTAGACCTTCATTCCTAGTTCTGCCCTCATTGTGGATCATTCAGGAGGGGCAGGTATCGGGAACCAGAGCCCTGAGGCTCTGGGTTAGCAAAGTTCCTGGAACTAGCTACTCCACTGTTTTTGGCTTGTGGCAGAGGTTTTCCATGCCCCCTTTTAGGTAAGAGTTATACATTATACATTCTAAGATTCTCCAGCCTTTCAGGGGTATTTGGGAGCAGCAGACATAGGACTTGAAGACAATCCTGGGTACAAGCTGACAGCTCTGTATTCAGCTTGAGGTGGCTTTCCAGATAGCTGTATAGATATCTCAGCTCTGGAACACCAAAGCCCAGTTTTTGCAATAAATTCAATCATCCATCCCAGGTTCCCTTTTGATTATTCAGTGAATCAGCATTTTATGACCTAAGGCCCTTGATTGTTAGATAGAGATATCAAGTACATTTTTTAACATAGCAAATGTACTTAGAGATCTACCTGTCTTTGTAGGCACAAACAACAAGTTTGTTAGCTTTGTGGGATCCCATCCGGAGATCACCACTCCCATCTTACCTAGATCTAAACTGGCTCTGTCCCAGGCTGACTTTGAACCCAGAAATCTGCCCACCTTTGTAAGTACAAATAAGTTTAGTGGGTAGAATGTTGCCCTGGGATCACCACCGTATAAATCTCTTTATCTCCTTCCTTAATATCTTTCTGACAAGCTGACTCAGTGCAGGTATATCTGTTCTTTTAGGTCCATGAAGTCCCTCATACAATTCATATTGCATCCTTATATTTTGCATAGTTGAGAAATTAAGATATTTTTGAGCTCATGTTTTCCCACAGTTCTCCCCCACAGGGCAGTCCTGAAGGTGATAGCATTTACCATTTGGCTGAGGAACATTAGACACACCTTCACCTCCCAAAAGCCCATGCTCACAGCAACTGTGTACACTCCTGGAGACCCACATCCTGCTGGTGCTGCTCCAAGAGTGGCGTTACACGTCACACCATCCCACCCACAGCTATGCAGAACTTAGCATCTTCTCCTTTCTGTTTTAATTCGAGAGTGCAAACATTGACTGTGAGCATGGTTACTGAGTGCATGACTTATTTGATGTAGACTTGAAGAATTAGTAAGAACAAACCAACTACAATTCCTCCATTTATTGATGTCCTTCAGGAAGAAGTGAACTCATGCACAACAGAGGAAAAAGCTGCAGAAAATTCCTCAGTAGAAGTAGATCCCACACTAGAGTTATTAACATCCATGACCTTATGATGTAGGGAGTCAGTATTCAAAGCTACATTAGAATGTTCCCCCTTTAAATAAAACTGAATTTTAGACCACTCATGTTTAGAGATAGTAGACTCTAAGGGGAAGACACAATGGAACAGAGAATGACATTGCACTGAGAGCCTGATCTTAACATTTTGAATTTGGTTTTCGATAAGCAGAACTGCTTCCTCTAAAGCATTAAACCTATTCTAGAGTCTCTTGTCAATAGTTTCCTGGATCATGGATGCTATTGACACATTTTTGGATACTTGATCTACATGATATGCTGTGTGAATCTCTCTAATCAAGGATGTAGTTGATAAGGAAAAACTAGAAATCACATCTATTAAGGCAGTGATCCCCAATATTAAGGCTGCAACAAATCCTTTAGATCTCTTGAAAGCCAAAGTAGCACTATGCATAATCTCTATACCAGAGTTGGAGAATCATGAGCCAGTAGCATTAATGGGCAATACCTTGCATGTGGCAACAAACAGTCTAAACAAATACGGCAACCTCACCTGAGAAAATGTGGGTGCATCATAGGAGAGATCCAGCCGGGAGGATACCAGGCTCTGGCTGTAGATGCTGCAAGTAGAGTGGGTCTCTCCAGCCCAGTCAGCTGAATATGATGGAGTGCTTCTAGGACTTCCTCCATTTTGTCAGGAGAATCGGATTTCCATCTGCATCACTTTTGATGACTGATCAAGACTTGATTCTTTTCTTGTAGCTGTGGAATAGAATGGAAAGAGATGCAGGGACTCATTACCAAACATCAGGTGGAGCTTGGGGAGTCTTGTGGAAGAGTAGGGGATAGACTTGAGCCAGCCAGAGGTATCAAGGACACTGCAAGAAGACATACTCAGTAATCCGAGCTCATAGGGGCTCACAAAGACTGAGCCTCCAACCAAAGAGCACCCAGGGGCTGGACCTGAGGTCCCCAACACATCTGTAGCAGATGTGTAACTTGGTCTTCATGTGGGTCCCCTAACAATTGGATTGGGGATGTCTGCCATTGGATCCCCTTCTTCTACCTGGACTGCCTGATCCAGTCTCAGTGGGAGAGGAGGTGCTTAGTCCAACGAGGACTAGATGTCCCAGGATGAGAGTTGTACTCAAGGCGGGGAGGGGGTCTCCCCTTCTCTGAGGAGAAGGAGAGGGGACAATGTGGGGAAGGATTTGTAAGGGCTGGACTGGTACAAGACGAGGGAGGAGGCTACACTTGGGATGCAATTTAATTAAGAAAAAGACA
>NW_022196903.1:136040959-136071906 GCF_008632895.1 Mastomys coucha | reverse complement strand
AAAAAAAAGCAAAGAAAAAAAGAAAGAAAGAATAAACCAAACACACAAAAAATTCTTTCCCCTCTAAGTTGTTTTTGGTCCTAGTAGTTTATGACAGCCAGAGAAATGCTACGGCAGCCTAGCCCTGAGATAATTTTTGTTTTGTTATGTTTTGCTTTTTAGAATTGTTAGTATCAGGAGCCATAATGGAACAAGGTAATAACTCTCTGGTTATCCTCCTTAGATGGCCTGCTTCAGATTATTATATGTTTCTGAGATGTTCACCCTTATTTGTAAGGCTGTAAGGGATTCACTTTAGGAAAGATTCCTGCTATTAACATGTTTTCCCTGTTATTATTAAACTTATATGACAATCACTAAGTTGTAGCACACCCCTTTGGAGCAGATCTCTCCAGATTCACGAAGATGTACTGTCTTGTAGTGATGCTATATAGACAAATAGATGACTTATCACTTAATGATGATCCTATTAGAATGCCTAAAATTATATCTGTGATTATTAAGCTCTTTTACAGTGGGACTGCTATTAGGTCCTTTTATGATAGTCAAAGCTGCCATGAGAACTCTGCCAGTCTCCCAAGTGCCACCAGTTAATTGTTCTTAGATAGTAACCAGACTTTCTCCTACTCAGAGGACATTCCAAGAGGTTGTAAAACAATTAACCAAAGCTCATAAAAAGACAACTAACTGTTTATTATAGGTGCTAGGACAGAAGATAAAATCTTGGCTGGGTCTATTTTTTACAAAAATTCACTAATAACTTAGTTATGGTTCTCAACTTATAATGAACTTGTGGAGCTGGTACAGGTGATGGATGTTTAGCCACATAATTACTCCTAATGAATATGAATGTAAACCTTCTCTGTTGTAAACTTCTATTTCAATTTATGATTTGATTTTTGGTGTGAACTTGTGATGACATGTGATTATGCATTCTGAAAGATGTATAAGTACTGAGGACAAAGAGAAGAATTTTTTCCTTTTGCCCCACCTAGGAGAAGTTTTTCCCTTAGAAGAATTTTTCCCTTAGTAGAATGTTTTCGTTTTCCCCTTTTAGGATCTTTCTGATTTTCCTCTTAGATAGCTTTCATGGGAACCTTTTTACAACTTAATACTAAACTCTATAACCACTTTTCCAAGTGTCCCCTTCTCTTCCTGTGACTTCTGACTAGCAGGCCGAAAGTTAGAGTGAAGCAGTTCCTGCTGAGCTAGAGCAAAGGTATTTACTAAATCCTTAGCTTGGAGGAAGAGGGGCTAAGTGCCAGAACCTGCAGTGTCTGGCCTCAGAAGAACACAGAATGCAGGTCAGCTACAATAGCATAGTAACTGAGACTTAGATAAGTCAACGTTTTATTATACAGCAAGCCTAAATTATCTCCTAAGACAAAGTCTTCCCCTCCACTCCCGCTGTCACTCTTCCCCTTCTGCTGCCTCAAGAACTGACAAGAAAGAAGACTCCCTCCCCTCCCTCCCCTCCCTCTCTTCCCTTCCCTTCCCTTTCCTTCCCCTCTCATGTTATAGTTCAGTAAATAATCTAACTGCTTTAATAAGTTAGCAACTGTTCCCCTAGTGAGTTGTCTCCAAGGGTTTGAGCCTAGTTTCATTTTAACGTATTCAGGTATTCAGTGTTCCATTGATATTCTTGGGATGCAAACACTTTTTTGGGGGGTGGGGATGAAGACTTTGGTCTGGGGGAGAAGGGGTGGGGTAAGGACTTTGGAAGAGTGGAGAGAAAGGACACTGTGGTTGGGATATAATGCATGAGAGGAAAAAAATTAAGAAAATTCAACATCATAAATGAGAACGAAACTGACTTGTTACAGTTCAACATATTTAACCACTGTCTCTTCTCATGAAAAGACAGTAGTAGGACTTTGAAAGCAGAGGTATCCTTAAACAATCAGAAGAACAAAATGGGAGAACCTGAGAAAAGTGTTGGAACGCACAAGGTCACATGCTTTGCCAAGATCAAGGTATGGATTGTTTAGACATATGCATGCATACACAGGCATGGGAGTCTTTTAAACAAGAATTGAAAGTTGTTGTAATATTCTTCAGCCTCTATGAAGTTTTGCAACACAAATGCCATTTTATCCTATGTGTTGTTAATTTCTTTCTTTTTTTTTCCTTTTTTTTTATTTTTATTTTTTTATTTTTTGGTTTTCGAGGCAGGGTTTCTCTGTGTAGCTCTGGCTGTCCTGGAACTCACTCTGTAGACCAGGCTGGCCTTGAACTCAGAAATCCACCTGCCTCTGCCTCTCAAATGCTGGGATTAAAGGCGTGCAGCACCACTGTCCGGCTGTGTTGTTAATTTCTTGACTTAAAAAATTATATTGGTTTTATAATTAGGGATATCTAACCAGGATATTTATCCAGGATAAGAGGGAAAGGATTTTTTTCTTCTTAATTTCCATTTTAACATTAAATTATATTTCAATTGCAGCCCCCTTCCCTCTTAAATAAGAATAGGGTTTAAAATATTTTAAGTATGTATTATGTTGTAGTGGTGCTTAGCCTGAGGTCAGAGGTCAATCCAGTGCTTAGCCTTTAGGGATTCCTGACAGAAAGAAGGTCAAAAGCCACAGCTAGAAAACAGTTCCCTAATAGAAGAGCTATGTTGATTAATATGCAAAGCTAATTTTACGATCCAGTCAGACAAGTATTTTCTTCAAGTTTTGGCAGTACAACAGTCACTCTTTGGTAAAAAAGATAATTTTAGCTGGTTTGGTAGTTTTTACTATTCTAGAGACAAAAATTGTCTTTATAGCTCCAAGGTCAGGTTTATATTAGGAAATTTGAACGCTGGTCTAGTTTCTGAAGAATCCCTTAACTATTCCTTCTAAGCTGCTGAGTTATCTTATTCAATGCTCATTTTACTTTTATTCACACATATTAGAAGTTTATTAACATAAAAGAGAGGCATCAGACTCAGCACCTGGAAAGCACTTTTCCTTGCAATGATGTGCGAATTACTGGAAGCCAAGTTCCCTGGGGTCACCCTCAGTTCTCACCAAGTTCCCTGGGGTCACCCTCAGTTCTCACCAAGTTCCCTCGGGTCATCCCTCAGTTCTCACCAAGTTCCCTCGGGTCATCCCTCAGTTCTCTTCATCAAGTTCCCTTGGGTCATCCCTCAGTTCTCACCAAGTTCCCTCGGGTCATCCCTCAGTTCTCATCAAGTTCCCTTGGGTCATCCCTCAGTTCTCACCAAGTTCCCTCGGGTCATCCCTCAGTTCTCCTCACCAAGTTCCCTCGGGTCATCCCTCAGTTCTCTTCATCAAGTTCCCTCTGGTCATCCCTCAGTTCTCCTCATCAAGTTCCCTTGGGTCACCCCTCAGTTCTCAACAAGTTCCCTCGGGTCATCCCTCAGTTCTCCTCACCAAGTTCCCTCGGGTCATCCCTCAGTTCTCATCAAGTTCCCTCGGGTCATCCCTCAGTTCTAACCTGAGGAGCCCAGATCCCCTGGTTCCTAACCTACTCCAGATGCTCATTCAAGTCTCATGTAGATGCTGAGAAATGAATCCTGGTCATCAGCAAATACAGCCAGTGTTCTTAACCACTGAGCTGCATCTTCAGCTTCATATATTAGGATAATGATGGGTATTTTGATTATTAGTTATTAGGATTATTAGATTTGTTGAGAAAAGTCGTCAGGTATCTCTAACCCTACTTCTCATAGTCTATTTTGGGAGACCGTCTTATCTTAACTAAGGTTTCTATTACTTCAGTGTGACATCATGGCCACTGTAATTTCTGTAAAGAAAAACCAGTAATTGGGCTGGTTTACAGATTCAGGGATTAAGTTCATTAACATATGAATATAATTTCAGTATGGAGAGACAGAGTCTTGCCGATACATGGAGGTCACTGATGAGCCATCCTTGCCTTCTGGATGAATTTCAGGCAGTCAAGAATCTTTCTCTCTCTTTTTAAAATATGTACAATTTTGAGGGATTACACCTGAAATTTTCTTCTTTTTCCCCATGTACACATGCATGTGTGAACTCATCCCACATAAACATATACACACACACAGAAAAAGAAAAGAAAGTTCTTTAGGAAGCATGAAAAGACTTCTCTAAAGAAGTTTGACAGTGCTTGCACTGTCTCGGTACCAAGAATCTGGTGTAGGCCTGGGGGATTTAACAAAAGACACAGTCTCAGTGTGTCACTCATCAAGGAATAATGTCAACCTTTATTCCTCTCTGCTCAATTTATACTGAGCAGCATGGGGGATAAACACACACACACACACACACACACACACACACACACACACACACACACACACGGAGAAAACCCCCAACTGGGGCTGACCCATAGCCACCTGCAAATGGGACAAATTGCAAAAGGCAGGATTTTTTTCTTGCAGAACATAACATCCTGTCTTGAAGCAAACAAAGAGCTATCCAGGTAGAGGGATCTGCATCCAACAGAAGCTTGCTTTAGTCTCTAGAGAACTGAAGTAAAAAGTTGGTAGGATTATCTTTATGAATACAGATGTTATGTAGCAGGAGATCTGGATGTGCGTGATCATTGGATTCTTTTATGTCTTCAAAGAACCAAATACTTTAGAGAAAGAACTAAAAAGGCTCATTAATTATTTATATTTGTTTTCTAAAACACAAAGAAAATAAATCATCTCCTGAGTCTGAATATTTTTATAATTTGGTAGACCTTGGTTTTAAATAAAGGATCTGAATTATAAGACTCAGTGAAAATTATAAAGTGTGAGTCATATCCTCTGAGAATGTACAATGGGAAGAGTGAACATCTCTTCACACAGCATTAGAATTTAGAAGAGAAACACCTAGAGATGGAATTACACTAATATTACAGGTGAAGAGTACTTTTGAGGTATGCTAGAGTTGGAATTCTTATTTCTAAATTAGGTTTTCTCTTTTTTCGTGTTTCTGCTTTGGTTTATCTACCTTAACTGATGCTTGTGATAGTAAAGTTATAAGCATTAAATAAAAATCTCACAAAATAATGTTTGAATATAGTTGTGGATGAGACAGTACAGAAGTTGCAGAAACTTGGATGATAAAATTTGCCATCAACCAGCTGCTAGAGGATAAGTTAACAAAAACAGAAATCTTATTCACTACATCACTCCAAGTGAGGTAATTAGTCATAGGCATGTAGTTTGGAGTGTTCTCTGTAAAGCCATCATTTATCCTGAACCTGTGGGAACCCCCAATGTTCTGCCCTGGTGTCCAATTGCATGAATACCATTTGGACGGCTTGATAAAGTGTTACAGAGAATATTGTACAAGGGAGAAAAAAACCCATACGTCACTCTGTTGCGACAATTGCTTCCTTTGTTGTGCCTGAGAATGCAGAAAAAGAGAACAAAGTATTGAACTGACCAAAGACACCCATGACCTGATACTCCTACAGAGAAAGCACATTAGACTTGCTGCAGAAATAGTGCCTTGATGTAATTCTGTTCTCTTCATTTCTTTCCTTAACAGGGAAAACACTTGCCCTGCAGATAACAGTATAGTGATAAAGATCCATTAATAGCTATGTCTTACATGGGACAATTCCATGTCTTTCTGTACACTTTAGTACTATACTGTACTATACCATTCTATACTATACTATACTATACTATACTATACTATACTATACTATACTATATAGTACTATTCTGTACTATAGTAAGGTACACTATAAGAGAGCAAAGCCTTAACTATCTACATAATTTACCAAATGCTAACCAACAATTCTGTGCATCTAGAGTGCAGACATGGTAACACAAAGAGAGGAGGTTACACTTTGAAGGTGCTTGGATGTTAAGGGCTGCTTAAGTTGGATATAATAGTCCATCACATGGTGGGAGCTGTTTTGTCAGTAAACGGCAGAGATATAATCAGAAAACAAAGTTACAAAGTTATCTTTTCTTTCTTCTTAATCTTTTTTCTCCCTAGGTGTTTCTGTTGACATTAACATGGGCATACATGTCCAAAGCACTATCAGGAGCTTACATGAATTCCATGCTCACACAAATAGAGAGACAATTCAATATTTCCATGTCTATGGTTAGTCTTATCAATGTGAGCTTTGAGATTGGTGAGTTCTTATACTTATTTTTTTCCATATATTGATATTTTCTCTTTATTTCCTGCATTAAATTATAAACTGTGACTGAGTTATATGCTTCCTGGTGTTGCTTGAATAGCCTGGCTTGGTGTGAAGAAACTACTTATTTAAATATCTGTATGATGGCAGTTAACTGTTGCCACATAGGGTGACATGATTCTGTTTCTGGAGGGGGCAATAGATGAAGAACATTAATATCTAGTTCTATCTTTTAGTAACTCAAAGAGAAGCTAGTGTCTTTTCTTTGGCATTTTAGAAGGTCACTATGGGATTTTGGAGAAACTGATGTTCCAAAGGAGAGAGCAAATGTTTTTCTTCCCCCTATTGTATCTCTGAGGGTGACAGCTCTTCACTTGTAGCTCTTAGGAATGATAAAGAAAATTTCCTGTGTTTGAGTTGTGTCAGTCACAGTTCCTAAGAAGAATCAATGAACTTCAACTCATGAACTCATGAGAGTACAAAGGGTGAAGGAGAGAAAGTTTCCCTTTATAAACCAAGAGACCTAGAAGTTTAATCATAGCTTTTACCTCTTTCAAGGTTAAATTGCCTTTAATGTATTTGATAAAAATGACAAGGAAAATTGGGGTTGAGAAGAAGGTCACTCACACTTAAGATGATCTGTCTTGTCTCCCAGGGTCAAGGTACTCAGTGCTTATGATTGTATCCATGTCCTAGGCCTCCAGTAAAGTCAGGATAAGTGTGGTACATAGACCTTACACAGATTCTTCTAGTGTTCTCTTATTTAGATGCAGCAAATGTAGTTTATTGATTACCCAAGGTCCTATAAGGCACAGCTGTGCGAGGGAGGAAAGATTCCTGAAGGAGTAAAGGCTCTCCAGAAGAAGAAAAGGTGGGGTTAATGTCAAGGGAGACTTGGACAGAAGATGAAGCATCAAATCATTTTTTGGTGGGGATGGAGTGAGCCCAATTTTATGGAAAGTTGGATGTTGCTAGAACATGAGCCTGGGGAGATGTGAAGAGATGAGAAATGAGTAGAAAACATGGCTTCCTCTTGAGTATGAGGCTTACCTCTCAGGTGGCAGAGTGTTAGTGTAAGTTTGAAGTGGATATTGGTCTTTCTATGCAGAGAACTCACCATGGAAACCCAATGACATTTAATTACATGCAATTAAAGTATTTAGGTGACTAGGAAGCCATTTACATTGAATTAAAATTATCAGAAACTTTAAACAACCTGTCAGGCAGGAACATTGGTGCTTTTCTTTTCTTTTTTTAATTAGATGTTTTCTTTAATTACAATATCTCCTTTCCCAGGTTCCCCTCCAAAAATAAAATAAAATAAAATAAAATAAAAAAACAAAAACAAAAACTAAAACAAACCCCTGTTCCCCCCTCTCCCCCTGCTCACCACCCCACCCCCTCCTGCTTACTGGCCCTGACATTCCCCTACACTGGGGCATAGAACCTTCACAGGGCCAAGGGCTTCTCCTCCCATACATTGGTGCTTTTTATTATTATTATTATTATTATTATTATTATTATTATTATTATTATTATTATTGTTATATGTAAGTACAATGTAGCTGTCTTCAGATGCACCAGAAGAGGGCGTCAGATCTCATTACAGATGGTTTTGAGCCACCATGTGGTTGCTGGGATTTGAACTCAGGACCTTCGGAAGAGCAGTCGGTACTCTTACCCACTGAGGCATTTCACCAGCCCTACATTGGTACTTTTAAACAACAAAGTAAATATTTAGATCTGTTTTTCAAGTAATTATTGGCTCCATGACATTTTGTAGTATTTGCAACAACCACAATGTCATAGTCACAATGCCAAAGTCATATTTATACTTCTATTGGTGTCAGAATCATGACTGCTTATTTCACTATTGCTTTCTACTTCGCTGTCAACAGAAATGCTAATGTCCAGTTAATGATTATTGAAATAGATTTTATCCAAGTTTATGGAAAACTTTATTTCTTGCAGAACTCTAATTTCTGTAAAGTTCATGGATTTTAGATTAAATGTTAAAGGTTCTTGTCTAAAGTAGAATATACTAAGTATTATTAATAACACTGGCTATGACATGCGACTTAAGGTGAAAGTCTTAAGTAGGAAGAACTGTGATAAGAAGCCGTTCACATTGGCCAGGGAAAGCAGCATTTGGTGGGCATTTCCTAGGCAGTTTTGCAAGCAACCTTTTCTTAGCATGGATAAAACTTACTTCTCTCTCCATGTCTCCCCCATATATTGTCTGAGGAAACAGCAAGGCAGTATAGGAGGTGAACTTAGCATAATGTGAGTTCTTTATTTTTTCTTCAAACAATATGTATTTCAGGCAAGATTTTGTATGTTCGGGGGTACAGCCATATTCTAGAAAGATGCACAAAGCATTCACACAGGAGACATCCTAGGACATTGCACTCTGTATGATGGCCTCAGTGAAAGAGATAGGTTGCAATAAGCAGATAGAAGGGGCACATACCATTCAAACTATGGCAAAGTCTCTTTTATTTAGATAGCTGTCTAAGAAGAGATAGCATTGGAAGAAATACAAAGTCTTCATACATCTTTCAAATATTTAACATCACTTAGAGGTATGCTGAGTCATCAAAATGGAGGGTTGGATTTTTCTGATTTTTCCTTTATGTATAATATGAACAGAGTAAATATTTTCATCATAATAAAATTATATAGTTTGTAGATAATTTACTTATGTATTTGGTTCTGTTTGACTCCCTTTTTTGTGACCCAAGGGGAGGATAATCCTGAATAAAGATCTAGGATTTTTCAGGCTGGAAGAAAGTCTTCCTTCAGGATCCCAATTGCTTTACATTTTAAAACAATACCCCAAACATCCTAAGCCCCAGCCCCCATATTGTTAAAGTGGTTGCTAAACAATGAGCCCTGGAGTCCAATTGCTGGAGAGGCTGTTGTCTAAGAGCTAATACTTTACTAAAACATGCATTCTCATTCCCCTCTTTCAGGAAACCTTTTGATGATTATATTCGTGAGTTATTTTGGAACAAAACTGCACAGACCTATCATGATTGGTGTTGGATGTGCAATTATGGGCCTAGGGTGTTTCATCACGTCACTACCTCATTTCTTTATGGGGCGGTGAGTATTCTAGTTCTTGATGATATTCTAAGTTCAACTTTAATCTACAGAAAATGAAGCTCAGAGTTTCCTCTCTGGGAGGAGCAGTGCTCCTTTTAGTCACAGAGGGACATTCCACAACCTTTCCTTCTATCTTTGACTATAAATCCGGAAACACGCGCCAGAAGCTGCCAAGTTCTGCTGCCGGTTGGAGTGGGAAGATGACTCTCTCCTTCAGTTAGATCTTGATCAGCTTTCTGCTTTCCATCCTTTCTCTCACTGCTTAAACGTGGCTCTTTCTCCTGGATAATTCAGTTAATTTGAAATGGTTTCTCCAAATTATTATTTTTTAATTTATTTACGTTCCACGTGTTGCCCTCTTTCTGCCCCCTCATCAAGTTTTTCATCATTCCCCCATTTCCTTTGCTTCTGAGAGGGTACTCCCCCACCAACCTGCCTCCACTTCATGCACTAACCCCCCCCCCAGTTGTGGGATATATTAAAAAGAATCGAATGTGGAACTGGCCCCCCTCCCCAACCCCCTTGTGCCTCTGCCTTGGCGACCTGGCCGGCCAAGCACTGGCAGGCAATGTTGACTTGTTTTATCTCCTGGAGACTCTCTGGCCTGAACCTCCCTAAACGTCTCCACTGAGCTCTCTAGGTTCCCACTGGAGGGTCGTTACCATGCCAGCCCCGTGCTTCAAATACCCCACAACCTTTGTGGTGGACATCTGGCAAACCCACGCTTTGCTGTCATACCTTTCTCTCATGAACCTAGAAGAGCCTCCACGTGAGGGAAAATGAAACACAAACTTAGTTCAGAAACAATGCTAACTCAATCTCTGGGTGCAACAACTAAAACCTAATCTTGTAAGCCTTATTAAAATCTGATTCCTTCGGTGGCAAATCCTTGCAGAACCACCATGATACTGGGAAACTCTAGCAGCTACATCCTACCTCTCAACTATCCTGTTCCAAAAAGGGTTAACTCACTGCCTTCTGCTTCCTCCTTCCTCTGTCCAACCTGGAAGTTTGAAGTCTACTTACCCAGTGATTGGCTCCTTTATCTATTATGGGATTGGTTCACAAAAACAGCACCAAGCCTAGCCACAACATCCCCCTTTCATTGGGGCATTAAGTTTCTATAGGATTAAGCCTATCCTTTGACACTGAGGCCAGACAAGGCAATCCTCTGCTACGTACATAGCAGGGTCCATGGACCAGCCTATGTATGCTTTTTGGTTGATGGCTTAGTCTTTGGGAGCTCGGAGGGATCTGGGTTAGTTGATACTGTTGTTCTTCCTATGGAGTTGCAAACCCATTCAACTCCTTCAGTCCTTCCCCTCACTTTTCCATCTGGGTCCCTGACCTTAGTTCAATGTTTAGCTGTAAGTGTCTGCATCTGTCTCAGTCAGCTGCTGGTAGAGCCTCTCAGAGGACAGCCATGCTAGGCTCCTGTCTGCACCCACAGCATGGCATCAGTAATAGTGTGTGGGTTTGGTGCTTGTGTATGGGATGGATCCCAAGCTGGGCCTGTCTCCAGACGTCCTTTCTTTCAGTTTCTGTTCCATTTTTGTCCCTGTAATTCCTTTAGATAGGAACAATTCTGGGTCAAAAAATTTGAAGATGGGTAGTGGACCCAGGCCTCCAATGGGGGCCATGTGTATCTACTGGAAGATATCCCTTAAGGTTTCATTTCCCCACTCTTGGGCATTTCCACTAAGGTCATCCCCATTTCGTCCTAGAAGCCTCTTACGTTCCTGGTGTCTAGGACTTTCTAGAGGTTGCTCCCACCCCAACTCTACACCTCTGCATATTTCTATTCATTCTCCTGGCCCTCTTGGCTTCTGTCCTGTCTTTCCCCCAGACCTGATCCTGTCCCCCCTTTTCCTCCTTGTCACCTCTCCCATCCAGGTTCCTATCACCCTCTGCCTCTTGTGATTTTTTTTCCCCTTGTAAGTGGAATTGAAGCATCTTCTCTTAGGCCTTCCTTCTTGTTAAACATTTTACACTCTGTGGGTTATGGTCAGTGAGCTGTAACATGGGTATTTTGTACTTTTTGGGTAATATTCTTTTATCAGTAAGTGCATACCATGTATGCCTTCTTGCATCTGTGATATCTCACTCAGGATGATATTTTATAGTTCTATCCATTTGCCTTCAGAATTCATGATATCCTCATTTTTAAAGGCTGAAAAGTATTTCATTGTGTAAACGAACCATGTTTTCTTTCTTTATTCTTTGGATCAGGAACATCTGCGTTTTTTTACAGTTTCTGGCAATTATGCATAAGGCTGGTATGAACATACTGGAACTTGTGTCCTTGTGGTATGGTGAAACATCTTTTGAGTATAAGCCAAGGAGCAGAATAGTTGATTCTTCAGGTAGAAATATATCCAATTTTCTGAGAAATCTACAGATTCGTTTCCAGAGTGGTTGACCCAATTTGCAATCCCACCGAAATGAAAACGTGTTTCTATTTCTCCACATCCTCATGAGCATGTGCTGTCACTTGAGTTTTTGATTTTAGATATTTTGACAGGTATAAGGTGGAACCTCAGGGTTGTTTTGATTTGCATTTCACTGATGACTAAGGATGTTGAACATTTCTTTAAGTACTTCTCAGCCATTTGAGATTCCTTTGCTGAGGAATCTCTGTTTAGTTCTGTACCTCATTTTTAAAATTGGGTTATTTGGTTTTCTGGAGTCTAATTTCTTGAGTTCATTATATATTTTCTGATATTAGCCCTTTATATAATGTAAGGTTAGTGAAGATCTTTTGCCAATCCGTAGGTTGTCATTTTGTCCTATTGAAAGTGTCCTTTACCTTACAGAAGCTTTTCAGTTTCATGAGGTTCCATTTGTCAATTATTGATCTTAAAGCCTGAGCTGTTGTTGTTCTGTCTAGAAAGTTTACACCTATGCCAATGCATTCAAGGCTATTTCCCACTATTGCTTCTATTAGATTCAGCATATCTGGTCCTTGATCCCCTTGGACTGGAGCTTTGTGAAAGGTGATAAAAATGGATCAATTTGCATTCTTCTCCATGCAGACCACCAGTTAGACCAGCACCATTTGTTGAAGATGTATTCTTTTTTAAACTGTATAGTTTTGGCTTCTTTGTCAAAGATCCAGTGTCCACAGGGGTGTGGGTTTATTTCTGGGTCTTCAATTCTATTCCATCGAAGGGCCTGTCTGTCTCTGTATCAATATCATTATTTGGCTTTGCTTACTATTGCTCTGTAGTCCAGCTTGAGGTCAGCTTGTGATTCCTGCAGAAGTTCTTGTATTGTTGAGAATTGTTTTTGTTATCCTGAGGTTTTTGTTATTACATATGAAGTTGAAAATTGCTCTTTCCATGTCTGTGAAGAATTGAGTTGGAATTTTGATGATGATTGGATTGAATCTGTAGATAGCTTTTGGTAAGATGGCCATTTTCCCTATGATAATCCTATTGATCCATGAGCATGGAAGATCTTTCCATCTTCTAAGTTTTTCTTTTCTTTCTTTCTTTATGAACTAGAAGTTCTTGTCATACAGATCTTCCTCTTGCTTGGTTAGAATTACACTAAGATATTTTACAGTATTTTTAGCTAATGTGAAGGGTGTTGTTCCCCTAATTTATTTCTTGGCCCATTTATCATTTTTATAAAAGAGGGCTGCTGACTTGTTTGAGTTAATTTTCTATCCAGCCACTTTAATGAAGTTATCAGCTATCAGAGTTCTCTGGTAGAAATTTTAGGGTAACTTATGTACACTATCATATCATCTGCAAATAGAGATACTTTGAGTTCTTCCTTTCCAATTTGTATCTGCTTGATCTCTGTTTCTTCTCCAATTGCTATAGGTAGAAATTAAAGTAATATATTGGGTAGATAGGGAGAGAGTGGGCAGCCTTGTCTTGTCCCTGATTTTAGTGAGATTGTTTCAAGTTTCTCTCCATTTAATTTGATGTTGGGTGTTGGTTTTCTGTATTTTGTTTTTTATGTTTATGTATGGTCCATGAATTCCTGATCTCTCTATGAATTTTAACATTTTTTCAAAGGCTTTTTCAATATCTAACAAGATGATCATGCAATTTTTTCCTCCTTGAGTTTGTTAATTAGTGGATTACATTGAAAGATTTTCTATATTTAGCCATCCCTGCATTCTTGGGATGAAGTCTTTATGTTTGTGGTGAATGACTTGTTTTTTGATGTCTTCTTTGATTTGGTTTGTAAGAGTTCTATTGAGTATTTTTGCAGCTGGGCAGTGGTGGTGCATGCCTTTAATCCCAGCACTTGGCAGGCAGAGGGAGACAGATTTCTGAGTTCCGAGGCCAACCTGGTCTATAGAGTGAGTTCCAGGGCAGCCAGGGCTATACATAGAAACCTTGTCTCAAAAAACCAAAACCCAAAATAAAAGCAGTCTTTTTGTATCAATATTCATAAGTGAGATAAGTTTGAAGTTCTCTTTCTTTGTTGGGCCCTTGTATAGTTTAGGTATCAGAGTAACTGTGGCTTCATAGAATGAGACAGGTAGTGTTTCTTCCATTTGTATTTTGTAGAAAAGATTGAGGAATATTAGCTCTTCTTTGAAGGTCTGGTAGAATTCTACACTAAAACCATCTGGCTCTGGACTTTTTTTGGTTGGGAGTTTTTTTTTTTTTTTGAGACAGGTTTTTTTTTCTGTGTAGCCCTGGCTGTCCTGAAACTCACTCTGTAGACTAGGCTGGCCTTGAACTCAGAAACCTGCCTGCCCTTCCCTCCCAAGTGCTGGGATTAGAGGTGTGTGCCACCACCGCCAGGCTGTTGGGAGGTTTTTATTTACTATTTTTATTTCCTTCAGGGTTATGGGACTGTTTAGATAGTTTATCTGATCTTGATTTAAATTTGGTACATGGAATCTGTCTAGAAAACTATGTTTCATCTAGATTTTCAATCCTGTAGAATATAGGTTTTTGTAGTAAGATATGAGTTTGTTTATTTGTTTTTTTTTTTTTTTTAAATTTCCTCAGTTTCTGTAGTTATCTCTCCCTTTTCATATCTGATTTTATTAATTTGGATACTGACTCTGGGCCCTTTAATTATGCTGGTTAAAGTTATATCAATCTTGTTAATTTTCTCAAAGAACCAGCTCTTAGTTTTGTTGATTCTTTATGAGGTCCTTAGTGCTATGAAACCTCTTAGCTTTCATTGTGTTTCATACTTTTTGCCTTCATTTTCTTTGAATTCTAGAAAGCCTTTAGGTTCTTTCTTTATTTCTTCCCTGACCAAGGTATCATTGAGTAGACAGTTGTTCAGTTTCTATGAGTATATAGATTTTCTATTGTTTTTGTTGTTATTGAAGTCCAGTCTTAGTCTGTGGTAATCTGATAGAATGCATGTAATTATTTCAATCTTCTTGTATGTATTGAGGTTTGTTTTATGTTTGATAACATGGTAAATTATGAAGAAGGATCCATCTAGTGCTGAGTGGGTACATTCTTTTGTTTTGAGGTGAAATGTTCTGTAGATATCTGTAAAATCCATTGGGTTCATATTTTCTGTTACTTTTACTGGTTATTTAGTTTTAATTTTGATGACTTGTCCTTTGGTGAAAGAGGTGGTGAAGTTTTCTACTATTATTGTGTGAGGTCCAATGCATATTTTGAGCTTTATTAAAGTTTCTTTTATGAATGTGGGTGCCCTTGCATTTGGGAAAAGATGTTCAGAATTGAGACTTCACCTTGCTGGATTCTTCCTTTGATGAGTATAAAGTGTCTTCCTCATCTCTTATGGTTACTGTTGGTTGAGAATCCATTTTATTGGATTTTAGAATGGGTACTACAGCTTGTTTCTTGGGACTATTTTCTTGGAAAACTTTTTCTAGCCCTTTACTCTGGGTTATTGCCTGTCCTTGTTTCTGAGGTGTGTTTTAGCAAAATGATTGATTTGTTTGCACAGCCAGTATGTTAGCCTGTGTCTTTTTATTAGTGATTGAGACTGTTGATATTGAGAGATATTAAAGGCCAATGATTGCTAGTTGCTGTTATTTTTGTTGTTGGAGTTGGTATTATGTAAGTATGATTCTTTTCTTTTGGGTTTGCTGTGGGATGATTAATTTCTTTTTCTTTTTCTTTTTCTTTTTTTTTTTTTTTTTTTTTTTTTTTGAGGGGGGATGTAGTTACCCTCTGTTGGAGTTTTCCTTCTAGTATCATATGGAAGGCTGGATTAGTAGAAAGATATGTTTAAATTTGGTTTTGTTATGGAATACCTTGGCTTCTCCATCTATGGTGATTGGAAGTTTTGCTGGGTATAGTAGCCTGGGCTGGCATTTTTGTTCTCTTAGGGTCTGCAGGACATCTGACCAGGATCTTCTAGCTTTTAGAGTCTCTGTTGAGAAGTATGGTGTAATTCTGCCTTTATATGTTACTAGTCATTTTTCCTTACATCTCTTAATATTCTTTCTTTGTTCTGTACATGGTTGTGTTTTGATTATTATGTGGCTAGAGGATTTTCTTTTCTCATCAAATCTGGTGTTCTCTACTCTTCTTGTGCTTTAATGGCTGTCTCTCTTTTTTTTCAGGCTAGGGAAGTTTTCTTCTATGATTTTGTTGTTGTTTTCTATCTCTTTGAACTGATCATCTTCACCTTTTTCTATTTCTGTTTTTCTTAGGTTTAACTTTTTCATTGTGTCTCAAATTTCCTGGATGTTTTGGGTTAGGATTCATACTTTGTATTTTCTTTGACCAATGTGTTGATATCTCCTATGGTTTCTTCTATACCTGATATTCTCTCTTCCATCTCTTGTATTCTTCATCTTTGTCATGCTTACATCTGTAGCTCCTGATCTCTCTTGGTTTTCCACCTCCAGGGTTGCTTCCATTTGTGATTTCTTTATTGTTTCTATTTCCATTTTTTAGGTCTTGGACCGCTTTTGTTCATTTTTTTTTCCTGTATTGAAGGAAACCGACCTGCAGTTTCTCTCCTCCCGTGGGTGATTCACGAACTGGGGAAGTTGAGTTTCTGTGAAAATAAGGGGGTTAGGAGACAAGGAACGACACCAAGTAGATTTATCAAGGTGTGATCTTTACTTAGTGAACCAGGATATTTATAGCTAAGGCAAAACAATCTTATGTCTTTTAGCATAGAAGTGAGAACAGGGAAAAAACATAGCAGTCTATAAACAAGCCCCTGCAAGCGAGGGCTCCAGGCAGGAAAGCAGATTAAAGGTTCAGTTCCTTTTGAATTCTGGGCTACCAGTTCTGTCTTTGAACTCTGGAGCTGTCTCCGGTCCTTAACACCTGATGGGCCGAGCAGGGCTGCTGCCTCCGGAATCCTGTTGAGCTCAGTGGGGACAGTAGGGCTGCTGCCTCCGGAATCCCGTTGAGCTCAGCGGGGACAGTACACTGTATTATTGTATTTTCTTGTATTTCTTTAAGGGGTTTACTTGTATCTCCTTATAGGACTGTGTTTTCTTGTATTTCCAAAGAGAGCTCTTTATATTCTTCTTAATGGCCTCTATCATCTTAATGAGATGGAATTTTAAGTCAGAATCTTGCTCTTTAGGTGTGTTAAGGTATCCAGGGCTTGCTGTGGCAGGTTTTGATAGTACCAAATTATATTGGCTCCTGTTTCTTATGTTATTGTGTTTGATTTTTGCTATCTGGCCTGGGAATCTCATACTGGAGCAGTCCCCGTTGGGAGCAGGTGGAACTGTGTGACTTGGGTTTGAGCAGGTCTTCTATGAGGCAGGCAATTCTCTCTCTGTTTATGGTAGGCTTCCTTTTTCTCTGGTTAGGGCAGGCTGCTTGTGTCCCCAGTTAGAGCGGTCCCCCGGTGTCCCTGGTTAGGGCAGAGCTCCTAGGAAACAGGCAGACTTTGATGTTAGGGGGCAGGCATGCTGCTCTGCTAAGGGTGCAGGTGGAGGGTCAGACTGAAAGCCCAAGGCAACTCTTATAAAAGATGATACTTAATTTGGGGCAAGGTCACAGTTTCAGAGGTTTCATCCATTATCATCATGGCAAGAAGCATGGGGGCATATGGGCAGACATGTGGATGAAGGAACTGAGAGTTTTGTATCTTTATCCATAGGCAGCTGAAAATTGTGTTCCACACTAGACAGAGCTTAATCATAGTAATGAGACCTCAGAGCCCAGTTCCACAGTGACACGCATTCTCCAACAAGGTCACATGATTCAACACCACCACCCATCCTAATAGTGCCACTTCCTATGGATAAGCATTCAACCATATGAATCTATGGGGCCATACCTATCCATAATACAATACCATCTCTTTGGTACTTCCTGGGAGATTTAACTTTGTTATTTTGTCTCTTGACTAGGCTTGGCACTTACGTTATTGTATTTTTCACTATATTTTAAAGGATACCATGTGCTTCAAATTTCTCTTCTGAGAGAACATCTTGTTATTTTCATAAGAATTCAGTGTCTTTTTCTATGTAACTCTTTCCTTATATCATCATTTCCCCTGGCTCGTTCATTGTAGATTTTGTCTTTGAATTTATGTAATAAAGTGTTTACATTAAGGCCTGCCATGGGCTGGCCAGTCTGGGCCTCCTTCAACCCTTGGGGAAACAGGGTCCTAATCAGGTCAACAAGGCATAGATGAAGAAATGATGGCAGAGATGACACATGAATATGCAGGATCTGAATGTATTTCTCAAAAATGGCATTAGACTTTTACAGTCATTGCAAAAGAGAAATGAAAAATCTGGCAGCTCTGCAGTTTAGGTACATCTGGGGCCACCTGAAACACACTGGGTCTAAAGCAGCCACCTCTTCTGAAGAGGTGCTACCTTCCCCTACCCCCTGCCAAAGCACTCTGGGCCCGGGGGTGGGAGCTGTGGACTGCATGAGGCTCAAAGCTCGAATCTGAATGAATAATTCTAAGTCTAAGACCAAGTCTAAGTCTAAGTCTGTGCACAAAGTGAAAACCAGGCTTATATAGTATACATAAAACAGGACAGATGACAAAAGTCATGTAGGCAAGTGAGGGCCACATCGAGGTTGGTAAGATCAGACAACAAGACAGAAGTCATGTAGGCAAGTCATATCAAGGTCAGTAAGATCAGGCATCCAGGTGTGAAGTGGAAGAGCAGTGGTGCCCTCCCTGCTGGGGCTATTTTGGCAATCCCAAGCTAATTCTCTGGGTCTGCTGTAGGCAAGTACCAGGAAGTCCCAATCTAGCAGTTCCTGAAAATGCCCTTAAGTGAGGGAAGTCCTTCAATTACTCTGCTATGTTAAACAGTTCTGTCTACTGTGGGACTGCCCTGAGAATTCTAACTATGTTAACAGTAAACAATAGTGCCTGACCGCTGTTGCTATTGCTAACTCTGAGGACACCCTGCCTGAAAATGCAGCTTCCTTGTGAGAAATTCCAAGCTAATGACAACTTGGTAATAAATTAGGATATATTGGAACACTGTGCTGGCCAGGGAACAATGCCCAGTCTTAAGTTTTAGCAATATATAAATCATTTCTTAGGGTACCTTTATGCATGAATAAGAAGGTGTGTTGACGATTGGAAAGACTAATCTGGAACACATCTAAGTTAGGAGATGCCAATGACTGACTGAATACCTAGGAGGCACAAACTCCCTATGAAGTAATAACGCCTCTTGTTCATGATCAGGCTTTCAACCCTGGTACTGCAGACTTTACTGGAGTAGATGAGTGGGCGTGGCAATGACCTTAGCTGTTTATTCATATCTAAGAGAGAATAACAACAGAAAACTAACTGGAAATTCTGTATACAAGTATAGATTTGGTTAATGAAAGTGTTTGTGTGTGTGTGTGTGTGTGCATGTATGTGTACATTTTTCTTTTTCATTTATTTATTCATTTTATACCCAATTTCTGCCCCACTTCTAGTTTCCCAATAATCCATTCTGTCATCCATCCCCCATTCCTCCTCTGAGAGGATGAAGGCTCCCCTGGGAATCTCCCCACCTTGACTCATCAAGTCTGCACACTAAGGCAAGACTGTTAGCATCACGACATCCAGAGCCTGTGGTGATTCATGGGCGGGTCCACAGACCTGTTGCCAGGGCAACAGCCACCATATTCCCAGAATCTGTTGGGCTTACTTTCCATCTTTACCTGAGGCTGCTACGTCACAACCCATATATATATACGGGAACATTCCTCCATCTCTCTCTCTCCTCTCTTTCTGCGCCACTACCCCCACTCCCTCTCAATTAAACCTCTTACACGTGGAACTGTTTGGGCCTCGTGTGGTATGTTCTGATGTGACCCGCCACTCCAACACATCATTTGGTGCCAAAACCCAGGATCACTAGGGACGTGGCAGCGGCATAGACGGCAGCGTGTAGGCCTCCTGAGAAGGAAAGAAAAAGGGAAGGGGAAGCTGATGGTGAAAAGGGAATGAGGGCTTCGTGTTTCTTAAGCTACTTCCTGCTGTCTAGGGGTGTTGTCAATGAGGGGGTAACTGGCTTTCACCATCGGGATCCACTTGGTAAACATTTGCATCAGGTTCCTCTGTGGGCAGTGGCTCATTTGTGGGCAGCGGCTGGTAATCCTGTAACAGGAGCTGATTGATAGTTTGGTTAGAAATATTTTGTTGTTGAAGAAATGTAGAAACAAGATTAATGAGGCAGGGAGCAAATAATAGCACCAGGAAGATGACTAGGAGAGGAGTTACAAACGGGAGTATCCACTTCCATATGGCGTTTTCAAAAATCTCAGAACTGGAGGTCTCACAGTCTCTGAAATTTTTTATGTCTGACTGTAGCTCCTGGATTTTATTTCTTACTAAAGACAAGGCAGACTAATTAGGGGAATGGATTCTACAAGGCAAGACTCTAGGGACAGCCCCCACTCCAGTTGTTGGGAAATACACATAAAGACCAAACTGCACATCTGCTACATATGTGTGGTGGGCCTAAGTTCAGCCCATGTCTGTAGTTAGTGATTCAGGCTCTGAAAGACCCCAAAGGATGAGGTTAATTGACTCTGTAGATAGAGTTCCTGTCCCCTTCTGGACCCTCAATTCTTCCCCCAATTCTTCCATTAGACTCTCCAAGCTTTGTCCAATGTTTGGCTGTGGGTTTCTGCATTTGTTTCAGTTATCCACTGGGTGGAACCTCTCCGAAGAAAATTTTGCTAGACTCCTGTCTGCAAGCATAACAGAGTATCATTAATCATGTCAAGGATTGGTACTTGCCCATGGAATGGAACTCAAGTTGGGCCAGATATTGGCTGGCTGTTTTTCCAGTCTCTGCTCCATCTTTGTCCCTGAATTTCTTAAAGAAAGGACAATTTTTGAGTCAAAAATATTGTAGATGGGTTGGTAACCTTATCTCTCCACTGGGGGTCCTGTCTGGCTGTAGGAAGTGGCCTTTAAAGACTTCATATCCCTACTGCTATAAGTCACAGATAAATTTACTTCCATAGATTCCTGTTAGCCTACCCATCCAGGTCTCTGGCATGTCCTAAAGATGACTCTCCTCCACCCCAGTCATCTACAGATTTCCATTCATTCTGATAGACCTCTGGCCTTTTCTCCCATCTCTCCTCACACTTGATCCTAAACCTCCCCCATTCCCCTCCCAATCTCTTCTCCCACCCAGATCCTTCACTCTATCTGCCTCTTATGACTACTTTATTCCCCTTTCTAAATGAGGTTCAGGCATCCTCACTTGGACCATCTTTCTTGTTTAGCTTCTTTGGGTCTATGGAGTGTAGTGTGAATATCATTTACTTTATGGAAGCTATCCACTTATAAGTGAGTACATATCAAGGATGTCCTTTAGAGTCTGGGTTACCTGGAACTATTTTCTAGTTCCATCTATTTGCCTGAAAAAAATAATGATGTCTTGTTTTTATTTCGCTGAATAGTATTCCAATATTTAAATGAACCCCATTCTCTGTATCTATTCAGTTGAGGGAGATCTGAGTTGTTTCCAGTTTCTGGCTGTTACGAATAAAGCTGCTATGAACATACTGGAGCATGTGTCCTTGGGGTATGGTGCAACATCTTTTGGTGCAGTACAGCTGCTTCCTCTGGTAGAACACTTTCTGATTTCCTGAGAAACCTGCATATTGATTTGCAGAGTTATGGTACAAGTATGCTATCCCACCAGAAATGGGGAACTGTTCCCCTTTCTTCACATTCTCACCAGCATGTACTATTGCTTGAGTTTTTTATTTTCACTGTTCTTATGGGTTTAAGATGGAATCTCAGAGTCATTCTGATTTTCCTGATGTGTTTTACAGAAGGATGGGTTAACAGGTCATTGAGCAGGGACAGAGTGATTCTGAGCTCTCTCCAAAGTATGTTCAACTTGCAATACTTGGTAAGAAATCTCTGCTCTTGTTACGGAGGAAAAAGATCTACAAGCAGCCAGAAAGAATGCGGATATCATTTTATTATGGAGAATTCTAAAAAGTCTTATAACCCTCCCTTTTTTACTTCTGTGTCTAAGTGTATCTTTTGCATCCTCTTACACTTGTGAGCATTTCCACTTGAGAGATGGATGACAAGTCTGAGGATATAACTGTTCTGTATGCACACTTAAACCCTCACTTTAGATTTTGTTTTGTGTATTCACATGGGCGCTGCATTGAGATTCTCTAACTGCAGCTTTAAAGGGAGGCCTAGAACATCTCCTGTTTCACCCAGCATCATGGTGGCTAGGTTTCCCTTAATTCCAGATTCAGTGGTCTTTCAAATATCCACAACCCATTCTCAAAACTTTATTGAGCTTAAGTTGACTACACTTTTAATCTGTTACTTACATTTAATTTTTTTTTTTTTTTTAGCTATTTTGTTTGTGTATGTTGTGGTGATGGTGTGTGTCCTTTCATGTGAAGTTAGTAACTCTCAGGAGTCAATCCTCTCTGCCTCTTCTATGAGACCTGGGAATGTTTACCCATAGAGGGATCAGAGATCTCACAAGATTTAATTGTTGGTTGGTTTGTTTGTTTTGAATGGAGCCTCAGGTAGCTCAGGGTGGAATGAAACTCATTGTGTCGTTAAAGATATTCATAAATTTCTGATGTATCCTGAGTGCTAGGATTACAGGCATTTCCCACTGTGTTGTGTCTGCTTTTTTTGAGTGCTCAAGATCAAACCTGGGCTTGTTGCTTACAGGGGCACGATGAGTATTTGAGCTACATCTCCATATTTAGATCTCTATCTCTCAGGAAAGGAACTGTCCTCTTTTCTGTTTTGAAATATTTTTAGTACTACTTTATTGTCATTTGGAAGAATAAATGGGCCTTGAATGAGTAATTGAATTTTAAGTAGATAATGAACTAAATGAAAGCTGTTTTATGTTCTCAGGTTTTTTTGAAGGCAACTGAAAGTTTGGACACATTTTCCTCTATGCATGTATTCTGTCATTTTCTTTCTTGGATAGTGATCTCTGATGATTTCTTCAAGTTAAATGACCACAGTTTATTAGCCATCCCATGAGACTGTGTTGCCTGATGATAGATTCTGTTACTTCTCTTTATAATATGTGGATTATTTCTTCTGTTGTAATTGATGAGCACATGGAAGAGTAGGTATTCTGAGTGTAGTGTAGAATTCTCAGAAAGGAAGAACAGGCCCACAGCTTCGAGATCCCAAAGCAAGTGTCTTGTTTTACGTTCTTTGTGTCTCTCTAAAACATTTATTTTCTTAATTCTACTTTACTGAGTCTCTTTTTTCTTCCTTTTGTTCTTTAGCTCACACCAATTAATTCTAGGAAATAGTAATTTAGAAATCACAGGGAGTTGACATTTGAGAATGTGAATGCTATTTCTCCTAAATGTAGAGACTTGTGAGCTAAGTATAAAGGAAGTACATGGGTTTTGTTTCATTGTTTTATTTTTTGTTTGTTTATTTTTACTTCCACTCATTCAGTTTCTTTGTTTTGTTTTATTTTGTTTTTGAGACAGGC
This sequence comes from Mastomys coucha, assembly GCF_008632895.1. Lineage (NCBI taxonomy): Eukaryota > Metazoa > Chordata > Mammalia > Rodentia > Muridae > Mastomys > Mastomys coucha. The sequence goes on along the minus strand of NW_022196903.1, from coordinate 136,048,850 downwards.
TCTAATGAAGCCCAAGCTGACCTCAAACTCTCTGGGTAGCTAAGAGTAGCCTTGAACTTCTCATTCTTCTATTCCTATTTCTCAAGTGCTTTGGTGACATTCAGTGGACATGACACCCAGTTCATACACTTCTGGAACTTAACCCCAGGCCTACATGTTCAGCCTGATGATGTAGCTTTCTGTTTCTATCTGTCTATCTGTCTGTCTGTCTGTCTGTCTGTCTATCTATCTATCTATCTATCTATCTATCTATCTATCTATCTATCTATCCATCTATCATCTATTTTTTATTTATGCAGTGTACAGTGTGTGTGTGTGTATCTGTATGTGTCTGTGTGTGTACATGTAGAGATCAGATGACTATTTTATGGAGTTATTCCTCTATTTCATCTTCCTGCTTCATGTGCGTTTTAGACATTGAACTCAGGTCATCAGGCTTGTCCAGCAAGCGCTTTATACTGCATACTCTCACTGGCCACACCATAGGGTTTATTAGACTGTCTGCTCTGCAAATGTCTTTACTGGCTCCAGGTGCCCTGTTTTCAGGGAAACGAGTCAATCATCTGCAGATGCTCTCCTTGCACTCAACTCCTCACAGTGAATGTTTCCTGTGTCCACACAGATATGAGTATGAAACAACGATTTCACCTACAAGCAACTTGTCCTCAAACAGCTTCTTGTGTGTGGAAAACAGATTCCAGACCTTAAAGCCAACGCAAGACCCAGCAGGTTGACTCATGCTTCTCATTGCTTTCAGTTCAGAGACTCAGCTACAAAATGCTCTTTTATGAAGGGCTTAAATACCATACTGGGTTTCATAGACATGTAAGATGAATGAACACAATTCATTTCCCTCTTCAGGGAAGGCAGATGTCTAATAACCAAGAATATTCTTCCTCTTGAGTTTGAATATACTTATTAAGAATCCTTTATTACTTAACCAATATTATATATTTAGTCCCACAAAGAAAAATGACTTAGAAGGATATATTTAGCAATATAATATAATTGATGTGATTGGTGTAGTTTTGTTTTCTCTTGCTATAATGAAACATTGATCTAAAATAGACTTACAAACATTTATTGTCAGTTATAATTGACTCTCAAATACTCATGTGGTTTTCTCTTGTTTTAATGCAGAGTGTATGAAAGAAATGAAATCATTGATGTGGATATATGTACTGGTAGGAAACATTATACGTGGAATTGGTGAAACTCCCATTATGCCTTTAGGTGTTTCCTACATAGAAGACTTTGCCGAATCAGAAAACTCTCCTTTATACATTGGTGAGTATGCTTTATGGTTTCCTGAGGATAAGCAAAGTGTTACAACACTTCAGGTCATAAGATTCCTCAATGGGGGAATGTAATGGTAGGTTCAGATAAGTTCCTTCATCAAGCTGCCTCTCACTATTGAAGAGCCTGACCCTATAGTCTTCTGATACTGCCACACTATCTCAAAATCATTAAGAGATTCCCCAATATTTCCTGGAAAATGTTCCTTAGGTTGAGTTGCTTTCTTTATTTTTTGTTGCTTTTGGGCTCTCGTTCTTTCATCTGTAAGTTATTATGGCTTTATTATTGGCTGCTTTCTGTCTGTAGTATTTTAAAATTAAGTCAGTAGTATTTTAAAATATAGTTTTACTTTTTTATTTCTTCCCTCTGTGTGCATGTGCACACTTATGCATGTTAGTGTGGTGGTCAGAAGACACAAATCAGGTGTTTTCCTAGGGACTGAACTGGGGTCCTTGGGCCCCAGTCTTCACCTGCTGAGCCATCAGGCAGGCCCTGCAGTGCTTTTTCTTGTTGTTGTCTCATAAACATTCTTGCAGAGTGTAACATTAACAAACACATGTTTTAATCAGGCATTCTCTACCATGGTTACCATACCAACTGGTTTCGTATTTACTAGCTGCTCTCTTTTACTGCTGTGGGTGCTGTACCCTGCTTTTCTATGAAGTTAATGGTACAGTTTTCTTCCTAATATTTTCTTAACCTAGAAAAGCTTCATTTCATTCTTTTCATTGTTTTGCTTGATATTTTCTTAAAAAAAAAAATCTATGCACTTTCCAGGCAAGAGTCAAATACTGTCCATATTCTTATGTTATCTTCTAAATGATCTGAGTTTATTATGAATGTTGCTTATGTCTATGAGTAAATCCATCTTTAGTTAATTAAAAATCTATAAATGTATATAGCAGTATTTCTCAACCTGTGAGTCACAATACCTTTGGAAGTCATGTGACCCTTTCACAGGGTTCAAATAAGACCACTGAAAAACATACATATCTATATTATAATTTTAAGAGTAATAAAATTACAGGCATGAAGTAGCAGCAAACATAATTTTATTATTTAGAGCCACCACAACGTGAAAAACTGTATTAAATGGTCAGAGTATTAGGAAGTCAGAGAACCACCGGAATATAGGATCTTTTTCAATAATGTAGACATATATCTTTAAAAAATGAAGAGCATAAGAGAGAACAGGATTAGGTTTAGGATTAATAAGATGGATTAAATTTAAAAAACTACGGTTGTCTTTTTCTCGGAGACTTATTAGTTTGACAATATTCTTTTGCATTTTTAATCTAGTCATTTCTTTAAATACCTTCATAGATATCAAGAAAAAAAATACAAGCACTTTTCTACAATAAGCTGTTAGAATATGGGCCCTTTTATCAAAACTCTAAACACAAATTGTATACATAAATATATAAAATATATGAGCTATTTTAAGGTGAAAATACTTTTAAGTATATTATATTTAGCACATAAGTAGCTTAGTTTTCTAGATGACTAGCTACATAATTACACATCGTATTACAATTATACCATATAATCAAACAGGTCAAGCACTTATTGAATGAACTAATCATACCTTAACAGAGGTGTTTATTAACAGAAATGGGGATAAGAACTCCAAAAAATAGACTGAATAATGGTTTATTAACTTCAAATTTTTTGAATGCCAACGAGGCAGGAAAAACAGCTTCTGAAAGCTACTGGATTATAAAACAAAATAAAAATAAAAAATAAAATAAAAAAGGCTGAATTTGATCAACCTATACACTTTAAACATGTTTTAACACTGAAATGGAAGTCATGGAATGTGTTGCATTGGGTAAGAGCGTTTTTATATGAGAGACTATAGATTCCATCAAATTTTATAAAGATCCATCCTGAGTGCATGAAAGGCATGACTCAAGGAAGGAAGAGACACAGAAAGACAGAAACATAGATGACACAGAAAGCTTATCTTCACTGTATGGGGATAGCTCATCAAACCAGCTAAAGGAAACTTAGATTGAAAAACCTTGATGCTGAAATCCACATTTGTAGGACAGACACTCACTCCTGCAGTAGATGATGCTGTAAGGATCCTAGTGACAGTGGATGTTTATAAAGACATTTGAACTTTTCAATTTATGGGACTATTGTTTCTGTTGTAGTAGTTAAACTGTTTTAAGCTTAAACAGAAAAGGGCAAAATGTAGAAGAATTTTAATACAGCAGCATCTCTGATAAGGGATCATATCCAAAGATGGTCTAGGTTTATGTTATCTGGCTGGAATGCAGACATGCTTTGGATTATAACATCATCAAGCTGTAGTACAGATTCACCATTATTACATGTCTTTTACACCCCAAACAATCTAAGTATGCTTAGTTCATAGAAGGAAGCAACCACGTTTGAGAGTGATGTCTCATTGTGGGAAGACAAACTGATGAATCAGAGAAAGACTTAGCAGAATGAGTCAGAGATAGGATATGCCCAGCTCTCACAAGAACAGCACAAGAAAGAGAGGCTACTTAAGAGCAGCACAGAGAGAGGGAAAGACATAAAGTTGAGTTGTACTGAGTTGAGAGGAATGAGTTGAGTTTTTACTGAGAGTTTCGTAGTAGGTCAGCTTTCTAGAAGAGTGAACAAGCTAGATATAGGTAAAAACAGAACAAGTCAGAGATTTAGAAGAAACCGGAAGATTAAAGCATATTTCCAGGACGTCTATCTGCACTCACAGTACATCTGCATACCTGGCCCCCATCACAATCTTGCTTGTTACCAGGAGGATTGTTCTAACCAAGGACAGAAGTAAGATCCCTGCTACAACCTCCATACTGGCTGGGACCAAGAAGACATGGACTCTTTTCCTCCCTGCCACAGTCCCATCTCCCTCCTAGTCCTCACTTCCACCAGCACTGATGAAAGATCAGTACCCCCTGCCCATCTCTGCCTGTCTCCCAGGAGGTTTGTTTTAACCAGGGGCACAGGAGGCCTACTTTAACCAGAGGCACAGTTTGTTCTAACACTGGACACACACCTTCACCTGCCCCTGCTCCAATATGTGACACCCAGGCCACAAAACACTAGAGACAACCATATGATGAAAGGCAGTGCAAGAAAATAATCAACAGGTGCCAATGCAACATGGCCTCATCAGAACCCAGCTCTATGTAGTAGGATAGCAAGCACTGGATATCCTAAAACACCTGAAGAACAAGATTCTGACTTTAAATCCCATCTCATGAAATGATAGTGTCATTTAGAAGAGATATAAATAATTCCTTTAAAAAAATACAGGAAAACACAGTCAAATAGGTAGAAACCCCTAAAAGGGAAACAAATAAATCTTTTAAAGAAATAAAAGAAAACACAAGCAGACAGGTGAAGGAAATGAACAAAAAACTTAAGCATTGAAATAGAAGCAATAAAGAAAGCAAAAATGGAGGCAACCCTGGAGATGGAAAACACAGAAAAGAGAACAAGAACTACAGACACAAACATCACAAACAGAATACAAGAGATGGAAGAGAGAATCTCAAGTGTAGAAGATAGCATAGAAGATATTGATTCACCGATTAAAGAAAATGACAAGTATAAAAAGTTCCTAAGCCAAAACATTCAGGAAATTTGAGACATAATGAAAAGATCAAACCTAAGAAAAATAGGAATAGAGAATGAAGATTCCCAGTTCAAAGGACCTGAAAACATCTTCAACAAAATCATAGAAGAAAATTTCCCTAACCAAAAGAAAAAGGTGATCATAAAAGCACAAGAAGAGTAGAGAACAACAAATTGATTGGACCAGAAAAGAAAATCCTTCAGTCACATAATAATCAAAACACTGAGTGTATAGAACAGAGTATTAAATGATACAAAGGAAAAAGGACAAGAATTAGAAGCAAACCTCTCAGAATTATACCTGACTTCCCAACAGAGACTCTAAAAGCTAGAAGATACTGAAAATTGTCTTGCAGACCCTAAGAGACCACAGATGCCAGTGCAGACTATTATACCCAGCAAAACTCTCAATCATCATAGATGGATAAACCAATATATTCTATGACAAAACTAAATTTAAAAATATCTTGCTACTAATTCAGCCTCACCGAGGATACTAGAAAGAAAATTCCAGCACCAGAAGGGTAACTATACCAAAGAAAACACAAGAAGTTAATCATCTCACAACAAACCCAAAAGAAGAGAATCATGAACACATAGCACCATCTCCAACAACAAAATAACAGGAACTAACAATCATTAGTCATTAACAGCTCTTAAAATCAATGGACTCAATTCACCAATAAAAAGACACAGGAACAGACTAAATATATAAACAGGATCTATTATTTGGCTGCATACAAGAAACACACCTCAGCAATAAAGACAGACACCACTTCAGTGTGAAGGGCTTCAAAAATGATTTCCAAGCAAATAGTTCCAAGAAGCAAGTTGGAGTAGCCATTGTAATATCTGATAAATAGACTTTCAACCAAAGGTAATCAAAAGAGGTGGCAAAGCACACTATACTCATCAAAAAAAAAATCTACCAAGATAAACTCTCAATTCTGAACTTCTATAACCTAAATGTAAGGATACCAGCATTTTTAAAAGAAAGCTTAGTAAAGCTCAAAAAACATATTAAACCCCAGACAATAATAGTGGAAGACTTCAACCTCTTAGTTTCACCAATGGACCAGTCATCAAAACAAAAACTAAACAGAGACATAACGAAACTAACAGAAGTTATAAACCAAATGGATTTAACAGATATCTACAGAACATTTTACCCCCAAACAAAAGAATATACCTTCATCTCAGCACCTCATGTTACCTTCTCCAAAATTGATCATATAATAAAACATAAACAAGCCTCAAGAGTTACAAGAATATTGAAATAATCTCATGTATTCTATTAGCTCACCACAGACTAAGGATGGACTTCAACAATAATCAAAACAACAGAAGGTCCACATACTAATGGAAACTGAACAACTCTCTACTCAATGATAACTTGGTCAGGAAAGAAATAAAGAAATTAAAGATATTCTAGAATTCAACAAAAATCAAGGCACAAAATCCCTAAATTTATGGGACACTATGAAAGCAGTGCTAAAAGGAAAATTCATTGCAGTAAGTGCCTTCATAAAGAAATTTGAGAAATCTTACACTATCAGCTTAACAGCACACCCGAAAGCTCTAAACAAAAACAAGCAAACACACCTAAGAGGAGAAGAAATAGCCAAATTCAGGGCTGAGATCAATCAATTAAAAAAATGCAAAGAATAAAACCAAAAGCTGGGACTTTGAGAAAAATCAACCAGATAGAGAAGCCCTTAGTCAAACTAATTCAAAGGCAGACAGCCAATATCCAAATTAACAAAATCAGAAATGAAAAGGGAGACATCATGACAGAAACTGAGGAAATTCAAAATAGGAAAAGGTCTTACTTCAAAAGCCTATACTCAAGAAAATTGGAAAATCTAGACAAAGTAGATGATTTTTCTAGACAGATACCAAAAACCAAACTTAAGATCAGGTAAACTATCTAAACACTCCTACATCACCTAAGGAAATAGAAGCACTCATTATAAACCTCCCAACCAAAAACCAACCAACCAAAACCAAAAATAACCCCCCCCCCAAACCAACCAACCAAACAACAACAAAAAAAAACCCAGTTGTGGATAATTTTAGTGCAAAAATTCTACCTCACTTTTTTTTTTTTTTTTGGTTTTTTTGAGACAGGGTTTCTCTGTGTAGTCCTCGCTGTCCTGGAACTCACTCTGTAGACCAGGCTGGCCTCGAACTCAGAAATCCGCCTGCCTCTGCCTCCCAAGTGCTGGGATTAAAGGTGTGCGCCACCACCGCCCGGCACTACCTCACTTTTTTTAAAATTAGATATTTTCTTTATTTAAATGCCATATGATTTCTCCTTTCCCAGTTTCCCCTCCACAAAACAAAACAAAACAGAACAAAACAAAAAACAACAAGAACAAACCCCAGCTGCCTCCCCCCTCCTCATGCCTGCCACCCCACCCTCTCCCACTTATTGGCCCTGGCATTCCCCTACACTGGGGCACAGAACCTTCACAGGGCCAAGGGCCTCTACTTCCATTGATGATCAACTTTGTAATCCTCTACTATATACATGCTGCCAGAACAAATCACTCCCACCATGTATAGTCCTTGGTTGGTGGTTGAGTCCCTGGGAACTCTGAGGGTACTAGTTAGTTCGTATTGTTGTTCATCCTAAGGGGCTGCAAACCCTTCAGCTCCTTTGGTCCTTTCTCTAACTCCTTCATTGGGGACCCTGTACTCAGTTCAATGGATGACTGTGAGCCTCTACATCTGTATTAGTCAGGTAATGTCAGAGACTCTCAGGAGATAGCTATATCAGGCTGGCTTGTCCTTCCTTCAATCTCTGCTCCATAGTTAGTCTCTGCAACTCCTTCCATGGGTATTTTGTTCCCCCTTTTAAGAAGGCATTGAATGTCCACATTTTGGTCTTCCTTTTTCTTCAGTTTCTTGTGGTTTGTGGGTTGTACTTTGTGTATTCTGATCTTCTGGGCTAATAACCACTTATCAGAGAGTGCATACCATGTGTGTT
>NW_022196903.1:136024709-136038980 GCF_008632895.1 Mastomys coucha | reverse complement strand
TTTCTCTGCCTGTTTATCCTTTGTGTATAGGAAGGCCTCTGATTTGCTCGAGTTAATTTTATATCCAGTTACTTTGCTGAAGTTTTTTATGAGGTTTAGGAGCTCTCTGGTGGAATTTTTGAGGTCACTTAAGTATACTATCATATCACCAGCAAATAGTGATAATTTGACTTCTTCCTTTCCCAATTCGTATCCCTTTGATCCCCTTTTGTTGTCTAATTGCTCCAGCTAGGACTTCAAGTACAATATTGAATTGAGAGAGTAGACAATCTTGCCTAGTTCCTGATTTCAGTGGGATTGCTTCAAGTTTCTCTCTGTTTAGTTTGATGTTGGCTACTGGTTTTCTGTATATTGCTTTTACTATGTTTAAGTATGGGCTTTGAATTTTTGATCTTTTCAAGACTTTTATCAGGAAGGTATGTTGGATTTTGTCAAATGCTTTCTCAGCATCTAATAAGATGATCATAGTTTTTTCTTTGAATTTGTTTATATAGTGAATTACGTTGATGGATTTCCGTATATTGAACCATCCCTGCATTCCTGGGATGAAACCTACTTGATCATGGTAGATGATTGTTTTGATGTGTTCTTTCATTAGATTTGCAAGAATTTTATTGAGTATTTTTGCATCGATATTCATAAGGGAAATTGGTCTGAAGTTTTCTTTCTTCATTAGGTCTTTGTGTGGTTTAGGTATAAGAGTAATTGTGGCTTCATAGAACGAATTGGGTAGAGTGCCTTCAGTTTCTATTTTGTGGAATAGTTTGAAGAGTGTTAGTATTAGGTCTTCTTTGAAGATTTGATAAAACTCTGCACTAAACTCATCTACTCCTGGGCTTTTTTTGGTTGGGAAGCTATTAATGACTCTTTCTATTTCATGAGCAGATATGGAACTGTTTAGATCTTTGATCTGATCTTGATTTAACTTTGGTACCTGGTATCTGTCTAGAAAATTGTCCATTTCATCCAGGTTTTCCAGTTTTGTTGAGTATAGGCTTTTGTAGTAGGTTCTCATGATTTTTTGGATTTCCTCAGTGTCTCTTGTTATGTCTTCCTTTTCATTTCTGATCTTATTAATTAGGATACTGTCTCTGTGCCCTCTAGTCAGTCAGGCTTAGGGTTTATCTATTTTGTTGATTTTTCTCAAAGGACCAGCTCGTGGTTTGGTTGATTCTTTGTATAGTTCTTTTTGTTTCTACTTGGTTGATTTCAGCCCTGAGTTTGATTATTTTCTGCCTTTGACTCCTCTTGGGTGGATTTGTTTTTTTTTTTTTTTTTTTTTTTTTTTTTTTTTTTTTTTTTTTTTTTTTTTTTTTTGTTCTAGGGCTTTCAGGTGTGCTGTGAAATTGCTGGTGTATGCACACTCAAGTTTCTTTTTGGAGGCACTTAAAGCTTAGGACTGCTTTCATAGTGTCCCATAAGTTTGGGTCTGTTGTGGTTTCACTTTCATTAAACTCTAGAAAGTCTTTAATTTCTTTCTTTCTTTCTTTCTTTCTTCCTTGACCAAGTTATCATTGAGTAGAGTATTGTTAAGCTTCCACGTGTATGTGGGCGTTCTATTGTTTATGTTGTTATTGCAGCCTTAGTTCATGGTGATCTGATAGGATGCAAGGAATTACTTCAATCTTCTTTTCTGTTGAGGCCTGATTTGTGACCAATTATATGGTCAGTTTTGGAGAAGGTACCATGAGGTGCTGAGAAGAAGGTATATCCTTTTGTTTTAGGATAAAAAGTTCTATAGATATCTGTTAAATCCATCTGTTTCATAACTTCTGTTAGTCTCACTTTGTCCTTGTTTAGTTTCTGTTTCCATGGTCTGTCCATTACAGAGAGTGTGGTGTTGAAATATCTCACTATTATTGTGTGTGGTACAATGTGTGGTTGAGCTTTAGTAAAGTTTCTTTTATGAATGTAGATGCCCTTTGGTTTGGAGCATAGAGGTTCAGAATTGAGAATTCATCTTGGTAGATCATACCTTTGATGAATATTAAGTGTCCCTCCTTATCTTTTTTGATCACTTTAGGGTGAAAGTCGATTTTATTCGATATTATAATGGCCACTCCAGCTTTTTTCTTGGGACCATTAGCTTGGAGAGTTGTTTTCCAGCCTTTTATTCTGAGGTAGTGTCTGTCTTTGTCACTGAGGTAGGTTTCCTGTATGCAGCAAAATGTTGGGTCCTGTTTACTTAACCAATCTGATAGTCTATGTCTTTTTATTAGGGAATTGAGTCCATTGATATTAATAGATATTAAGGTAAAGTAATTGTTGCTTCCTGTTATTTTTGTTGTTAGACCTGGAATTCCGTTCATGTGGCTATCTTCTTTTAGTTTTGTTGGAAGATTACATTTTTGCTTTTTCAGGGATGTAGTTCCCCTCCCTGTGTTGGAGTTTTCCATTCATTACCTTTGGAGGGCTGGATTTGTGGAAATATATTATGTGAATTTGGTTTAGTCTGGGCTGGTATTTGTGTTCTCATAGGGTCTATATGACATCTGCCCAGGATCTTCTAGGTTTCATAGTCTCTGGTGAGAAGTCTGATGTAATTTTCTATATGTTTTTTGACCTTTTTCCCTTACTGCTTTTAGTATTCTTTCTTTGTTTTGTTCATCTGGTGCTTTGACTATTATGTGACGAGAGGAATTTCTTTTCTGGTCCAGTCTATTTGGAGTTCTATAGGCTTCTTGTATGTTCATGGGCATCTCTTTCTTTAGGTTAGGGAAGTTTTCTTCTATAATTTTGCTGAATATATTTACTGGCCCTTTAATTTGAAGGTCTTCACTGTCTTCTATACCTATTATCCTTAGGTTTGGACTTCTCATTGCATCCTGGATTTCCTGGATGTTTTGGTTTAGGAACTTTTTGCATTTTGCATTTTCTTTGACTGTTGTGTCAATGTTTTCTATGGTATCTTCTGCCCCTGAGATTCTCTCTTCTATCTCTTGTATTCTGTTGATGATGCTTGCATCTATGTTTCCTGACTTCTTTCCTAAGATTTCTTACTCCAGAGTTGTCTCTCTTTTGATTCTTAATTGTTTCTACTTCCATTTTTACGTCTTTGGTGGTTTTACTCAATTCCTTCACCTGTTTGTGTTTTCCTGTAATTCCTTAAGGGATTTTTGTGTTTCCTTTTTAAGGGCTTCTACTTGTTTACTCGTGATCTCCCATAATTCTTTATGGGATTTTTTTGTTTCCTCTTTAAGGGCTTGTAACTCTTTACCTGTGTTCTCCTGTATTTCTTTAAGGGAGTTATTCATGTCCTTAAATTCCTCTAGCACCATTGTGAGATAGGATTTTAGATCCAAATCTTGCTTTTCTGGTGTTTTGGGATATGCAGGACTTGCTGTGGTGGGAGTACTAGGTTCTGATGAAGCAAAGTAGTCTTGGTTTCTGTTGGTAGGATTCTTGCATTTGTCTTTTATCATCTGTTGATCTCTGGTGTTAGATGTTCTTGCTGTCTCTGGCTAGAGCTTGTTCCTTCTGTGAGTCTGTAAGCCTGTTTCAGCACTTCTGGGAGATCAGCTCTCCTCTGGTAAATTCCAGGCACAGATGGCTGTGGATTAGTTGTCTGTCCTGAGTCCTGGGGTCAGAGCACACCCTGGAGACAGGCTCTCTGCTTGTGGGAAAAGTACAGAGAGGGCTGTAGGTCTTTTGTCCCTCCTAGGTGTGGTCTGAGGTAGAAATGATCCTGACCAGGCTTCTCTGCGACTTGTGAGGCCTGTGCCTCTTGGCTGGTCCTGCCTTTGAGAGTCACCAGGGAGAAAATGGCAGATCTCACCCAAGTCTCTGTGTTAAAGCACTCCCTGAAGGCAGGCTCTCCACTTGCAGGGAAGAGACAGAGAGGGTTGTGGATCCACAGCCCTCACTCAGAGGCTGAGAGGATCCTGTCCCTGCTGCCCTGCTCGACTTGTGAGGCCTGTGCCTCCAGGCTGGTCCTGCTTTCTCTACTTCACTTTTAAGAAAGAGCTAACACCTATTCTCTTCAAACTATTTCACAAAATAGAAACAGAAGGAACTCTACTCAATTTATTCTATGAGGCCACAGTTACCCTGTTACCTAAACTACCCAAAAATCCAAGAAAGAAAGAGAACTTCAGACCATCTTATGAATGTCTACACAAATTACTTAATAAAATTCTTGTAAACTCATACCAGGAACACATCAAAACATTATTCACTGCAATCAAGTATGCTTCATTCTGGGTATGCAGGGGTCGTTCAATATTTAAAAATTAATTAACGCTATTCACTATATAAACAGCCTCAAAGGAAAAAAATCACACAATAAGCTCTGCAGATACTGAAAAAGCCTTCAACAAAATCCAACACTCCTCTATGATAAAAATCTTGGAAATATCAGAAATTCAAGGAACATACCTAAATGTAATAAAAGCAATATACAGCAAGCCAATAGCTAATATCATATTAAATGTACAGAAAATTAATATAATCCCATTACAATCAGGGACAAGACACAGTTGTCCATTCTCTTCCTATCTATTCAATATAGTACTTGAATTTCTAGCTACAGCAATAAGAGAACAAGGGGATACAAATCAGAAATAAAGAACTCAAGGTGTCATTATTTGTGGATCATAGTATACATAAGGGATCCCAAAATTCTACCAGAGAACTCCTATAGCTGATAACATCAGCAAAGTGACTGGATAAAAAATTAAATCAAACAAATTAGCAATCCTCCTTTATACAAATAATAAATAGGCTGAGAAAGAAATTAGGGAAATGACATCACTTACAATAGCCACAAATAATATAAAATATCTTGCTCTAGCTCTAACTAAGTACATGAAAGATCTATATGACAAAAACTTTGAGTGCCTGAAAAAAGAAATGGAGAGGGCATGGGTTCCTTCCAGTCTGGGAGTGTTCCCTGAGCTGACCTTGGGTGTGAACTCTGCAGCTAGTCCCACAATAGCCAGAGGAAGCTCCACTCCCAAGCACTATAATACACCCAGGATTATAGGATCAGAGGTGATGAGGATACAACATCTGCCCCAACACTGGGAGTAACTGGGACCAGAGGGACCCAGTCACCCAGGAATTCCACCTGACCAGTGTCTCAGGTTCCTTCCAGTCTGAGCTAGTGCCCTGAGCAGACCTTGGGCAGTCTCTGCATCCAGCCCCACAAAACCTAGAGGAAGCTCCACTCCCAAGGGCTCTAACACACCCAGGATCATAGGATCAGAAGTACCCTGAGCAGACCTTGGTTTGCTAAGTCTGTGGCCAGTCCCACAACACCCAGAAAAAGCTCCACTCAAAGGTGCTCTAACACGTCCAGGTCCAGAGGATCCCAGCATCCCAGGAGCTTGGTCACACCAGGACCTCAGGGTTCTAGAGGCAGCTTGACTCCCAAGAGCTCTGACACACCCAGGATCTCAGGATCCCAGGAACCCAGAATCACAGGATCACAGAGACAGCTGATCTCTGAGGAGTTCTGTCACAACCAGGATCACAAGAAAGACAGGCTCCAGTCAGATTTAGCAAGGGCAGGTAGCAATAGAGATAATCAGATGGCAGGAGGCAAGCATAAAAACATAAACAACAGAAACCAAGGTTACTTGGTATTATCAGAACTCAATTCTTCCACCATAGCAAGTCCTGGATATACCATCACACCTGATAAAGCAAGAACTGAATCTAAAATCACTTCTCATGATGGTGAAAGAAGGACATAAATAACTGTCTTAAAGAAACACAGGAGAACACAGGTAAATAACTAGAAGCTGTTAAAGAGGAAACACAAAAATCCCTTAAAGAAAACACAAACAAGTGAAGGAATCAAACAAAACATCCAAATCTAAAAATGGAGCTAGAAACAATAAAGAAATCACAAAGGGAGACAACCCTGGAGTTAGAAAACCTGTGAAAGAGATCCGGAGTCATAGATGCAAGCATCACCAACAGAATGCAAGAGGTAGAAGAAAGAATCTCAGGTACAGAAGACACCTTAGAAAACATTGACACAACAGTCAAAGAAAACGCAAAAAGCAAAAAGCTCCTAACCTAAAACATCCAGGAAATCCAGGACACAATGAGAAGACTAAACTTAAGGATAATAAGTATAGAAGAGAACCAAGATTCCCAGCTTAAAGGGCCAGTAAATATCTTCAACAAAATTATAGAAGAAAGCTTCCCTAACCTAAAGAAAGAGACGCCCATGAACATACAAGAAGCCTACATAACTCCAAATAGACTGGACCAGAAAAGAAATTCATCCCATCACATAATCAAAACATCAAATGCACTAAACAAGGAAATAATTTTAAAAGCAGTAAGGGGAAAAGGTCAAGTAACATATAAAGGCAGGCCTATCAGTATTACACCAGACTTCTCACCAGAGACTATGAAAGTTAAGAGATCCTGGGCAGATGTCATACAGAACCTAAGAGAACACAAGTACTAGCCCAGGCTACTATACCCAGCAAAACTCTCAATTACTATAGATGGAGAAACCAAGATATTCTATAACAAAACCAAATCTACACAATATCTTTTCATCAATCAAGCCCTTGAATGGATAATAGATGAAAAACACCAACATAAGGAGCAAAACTACACTCTAGAAAAAGCTAGAAAGTAATCTTCCATCAAACCCAAAAGAAGATAGCCACACAAACATAATTCCACCTCTGACAACAAAAATAACAGGAAGTAACAATCACCTTTCTTTAATATCTCTTAACAGCAATGGACTCAATTCCCCCCAAAAGACATAGACTAACAGATTGGATACATAAAAGGACCTAGCATACAGGAAATGCACATCAGTGACAAAGGCAGATACTATGTCAGAGTAAAAGGTTGCAGAACAATTTTCCAAGCAAATGGTCCTAAGAAACAAGCTGGAGTAGCCATTCTAATATCAAATAAAGTCAACTCTCAACCAAAAGTTATCAAAAAAATATAAGGAAGGACACTTCATACTGGCCAAAGGAAAAATCTCCCAAGATAAAAAGTCAATTTCGAACATATATGCTCCAGATGCAAGGCCACCTACATTCAAAAAAGACTTTACTAAAGCTCCAAGCCCACATTGCACCCCACACAATAATAGTAGGAGACTTCAACAACCCACACTCAGCAATTGGACAGATCATCGAAACACAAACTAAACAGAGACAAGTGAAACTAACAGAAGTTATGAACCAAATGGATCTAATAGGTACTTATAGAACATTTCATCCTAAAGCAAAAGAATATACCTTCTTCTTAGTACCTCTCGCTACCTTCTCCAAAAGTGACCATATAATTGGTCACAAAACAGGCCTCAACAGATACAAGAAGATTGAAATAATCCCATGCATCCTATCAGATCACAGTGGACTAAGGCTGGTCTTCAATAACAACAAAAACAATGGAAAGTCCACATACACGTGGAAGCTGAACAGTGCTATACTCAATGGTAACTTGGTCAAGGAAGAAATAAAGAAATTAATGACATTTTAGAATTTAATGAAAATGAAACCACAACATACCAAAACTTATGGGATACAATGAAAGCAGTGCTAATAGGAAAACTCATAGCTCTAAGTGCCTCCAAAAAGAAATGGGAGAGAGCATACCCTAGCAGCTTGACAGCACACCTGAAACCTCTAGAACAAAAGGAAGCAAATACACCCAAGAGGAGTAGAATTCAGGAAATAATCAAACCAAAAATAGAAATAAAAAGAAATATAAAAGAATCAACAAAATCAGAAGCTGGTTCTTTGAGAAAATAAACAAGATAGATAAACCCCTAGGCAGACTAACCAGAGGGGACAGAGACAGTATACAAATTAATAAAAACAGAAATGAAAAGGGATACATAAAAACAAAGTGCATCTTAAAATAACTATTCTGTTTGTTGAATATCAACAGTTGAAAATATTAAAATCATGCTCTATACGCATCATGGAAATATTATTGATAATTTTTCTGACTGTGCTTGAAAATAACATTTTCTTAATGTTTAACTTTAAAGACTTTTTGCTATTTTGAAATTTTTAAAATATACTTACTGATAAAATAATTTCTTTCCTAGGAACACTGATAATCTTTTTTAAATAAACTGATTGTTAGACAATACACACTGATATATAATGTATTTTAAATACTCTCTTACTATGTCAGGTGGTATCATATAAGGGCTTTTGAATTTATTTCTTAATGATTCATTTTTAATATTTTATGCTCTTTTACTATGCTTAATTCCCAGAGAATATTGTGTGTTTTGAAACAATTTAGTATTCAACATGAGATATAAGATCCTCAGTTATGGATAGTATTAAGTATTCATTAATGATATTTTTATGGTATGAAAGGATATGAATATAAAAGTTGAACAAATTTTCATGTATTGTTTAATTCTCAAAATACTCAATATTATTAGTATGTTTTATGTATAAAATGCATTTAAATAATTAAAAAAATAAAGAAAAAAGAAAGAAATGGAGAAAACCTCAGAATATGGGAAAATGTTCCATGCTCATGGATTGGTAGAATTAACATAGTGAAAATAACCATCTTACATCTACAGATTCAATGCAATCTCCATGAAAATGCCAACACAATTCTTCACAGACATGGAAAGAGTAATTCTCAACTTCATGTGGAAAAACCACAAATCCAGAATAACCCAATAATTTCTGAATAATAAAGAACTTCTGGAGGGATCACCATTTGTGATTTCCAGCTTTACTAAACAGCAATAGTTATAAAAAACACATGATATAGCACGAGACAAGGTTGAACAATGGAATAGAAATGAAGATCCAGAAATAAAGCCACATACATATGAATACTTCATGTTTGACAAAGAATCTAAAAATATTCAGTAGGAAAAATGAAGGCATCTACAACAAATGGTTCTAGTCTAACTGGCACTCCCTTGTAGGAGAATGCAAAGTGATCTATGTTTATCACCATGTACAAAGCTGAAGCCCAAGTGGATACAGTTGCTTTAATAGAAGAGAAAGTGGTAAATACCCTTGAACATATTGATTGGCATAGGAGAAAATCTCCTGAGCAGAACTCTAATGACTCAGGCTCTAAGAGCAAGAGTTGATAAATGGGACCTCTTCACACTGAAAAACTTCGGTAAGGCAAAAAGACACTGTCAATAGGATAAACCGACAGCTTACAGATTGGGAAAAAATCTTCAGTAACCCTACATCTGACAGAGTGCTAATATCTACAATATATAAAGGACACACAAAGTCAGATTCTAAAACACCAAATAACCCAGTTAAAACATGGGCTACAAACTATCAACTCTCAGCTTAGCTACGATGGAGGTAAAATCCTTTAATGATGTGAGGGTCATTGAAATACAGCCTATTACAATGAAATCCAATGTATAAAGATTGTTCTTATTTTGGGCTTGTACCACAGTAAGAGCCAAGATTTTAAACTTTACTAAATACAAAACAAACAAAAAGACTATATATTTATGTTCATTTAAGAAAATACTAGTAGTGATGTATTACTTTGAAGTATACAGTTAATATGTTTGGAGTTATTTAAAATTTATATTGAGAAAAATGTACTTCCACTATTGTAGAGGAGCAACTACATAAGACTGTTAAATTGATTGTTGTTTTATCAAACAACTCTTATAATACTCATTTTATTGCTATAATGTTTTATAAATTTTAAAGAATATGACAAAAAAGATATTGTAAGTATTGAAGGGGGGTCTCTGGGAGGAGTGGGGGTACAAAAGGGAAACAAGAATATGATTTAATTCTATTTACTTAAAATATGTTCTTAAATGTTAACAAATTCAGATAAATTGAAATCATGCAATAAAAGTTTAAAAAAAAACATGGGTTACAGAGATAAACAGAGAATTCTCAACAGAGGAATCTTGAATGGCTGAGAAGAACCTAAAGACATGTTCAACATCCTTAGTCATGAGGGAAATGTAAGTCAAAATGACCCTGATATTCTAGCTTATACCAATCAGAATGGCTAAGACCAAAAAAACTCAAGCAACAGCACATGCTGGCAAGAATGTGCAGAAAAGGGAACACTCCTCCATTGCTGGTGGGAGTGCAAACCTGAAGATCCAGGTCTCCTACTTCTGGGCATATATCCAGAAGATGCCCCACCATACCACGAGGACACGTGCTCCACTATGTTCATAAAATCCTTATTTGTAATAGTCAGAAACTAAGCAATCCTGATGTCCCTGAACTGAAGAATGTATACAGCAAATGTGGTTCATTGACACAATGGAATTCTAGTCAGCTATGAAAAATGAGGACATCATGAATTTTTCAGGCAAATGAATGGAACTAGAAAATATCATCCTGAATGAGGAAACCCAGACCCAAAAGGACATGCATGGTATGCACTCATCGATAAGTGGATATGAGCCAAAACAACAACAAGAAAAGCATATTGCCTGAATTAGTTTAAGGCCAGGCATAGTAATTTGATCAGAAGCCAAGAGAAGCCCATTTGAATAAGTCAGCCTGTGGAAGATTGTAGGGCATAACATCTGAGCTGAACGAGCCAGGGATGTTCAGAAAGAGTTAGAAAGTCTTGCATCTCCACATCTGAGGAAGCTAAAACAACGTTGAGGCAGTGTGGAGAGTGCTTCATTAAGACTTTTCTTTCAGGTCATTCTAGGTTGTATCATTGACAATGAAAGCTAACCCTCAAAGAGACTCGCTGAAAACATGACTACAGAAGTATCAAAGAGCCTTGTTCATATCATATCATGGCTTTGCTGGGACTGTTGGTGATAGTACAGTCTTTACCCTTATCTCAGTGTAAGAGAAAATTTGAAATGTTGCTTTAAGTAATGAAGTTTCTGTGTCAGTCATCTTTGTTTCATTTAATTAATACCTGAGTTAATGGTTTGGAAAGAAAAGTGATTCATTTGGCTCACATCTTTGGGGCTTTGCATCTATTTCACTAGACTGTGTGGTTTGGAGGCCTGTCATGAAGAATCTCATTATATTGGAAATGCACATGAAGTAAAACAATTTCTTTTGCCTGGGAAGCAAATATAATGAGAACAGGAAATGTTCCATTATACTCCAGTGGTGCCCCCTGGGAAACAAGTCTATAAGAGATGGTGGGAGCTGGGCAGTGGTGGCGCACGCCTTTAATCCCAGCACTTGGGAGGCAGAGGCAGGCAGATTTCTGAGTTTGAGGCCAGCCTGGTCTACAGAGTGAGTTCTAGGACAACCAGGGCTATACAGAGAAACTCTGTCTCAAAAAACCAGGAAAAAAAAAACCCAAAAATAATTGGAGCTTCTTTCTCGGTATTTACAAGAACCAATGTATGTACATATAATATATGTATGTACATGTAACATATATATGTGCATGCAATATATATACACATATATACATATATAATTTCTTTATATGTTGAATATACAAAAATATCTGAGGTAGTAAGGAATGTGACTTATTGGTTGAATACTTGCCTAGCATTTTGGATTTGATGCCCAGCTCTATAAACTAAGGGGAAGAAATCTGACTATCTAATGACCTGTCTTTGTTTTCTTCCAGGGATTTTAGAAGTTGGAAGGATTATTGGCCCAATAATTGGATTTTTGTTGGGATCTTTCTGTGTATCCACTTATGTAGATACAGGGTCTGTGAATACAGGTAACACAATGAATTTTATTTATAAAATCCAGTCCAGAGTGTGAGAGAATCCTCTGGAATGCTATACCAATATCTCTTTTAATAAGTTAATTATCATAAGCAAATTATCACCACTTAGATGGCAGACCTAGTGGCAGGTAAGGTGATAAGCTACATTCTGATTCAAAAGTCTTCATTCCCCTACCATGTTTTAGCCATACTATTGGCTTTAAAAATTTGCTTCCATAGAACGTATTATGTGAAGCAGTTTGAGAAAGCTCAGGTTTTGGCCATGATCTTCTCCAGCAGTCTCTTTTTTTTTCTTCACATGTCTCCTACTCGTAGTTGGAGAGGTGGATTACAGACTGCAGCCCAAGTTACATCACAGTTACTGTGTACTCCTTGGTTATCTTAAGATCACAAAGGGTGTGATTTGGGCCCAAATCTTATAAAGAAAAGCCCTATGGTGAAATTATACTGTGATACCCATCCAACAGATGTCAGCAGCCTTACCCAGCTGAGAAGGGAAGCATCTCCTTATAGCCAGAACTGAGCAGAATGGGAAAACAATTGCCTGTGGGTGAGCCTGGGAGTGTGAAACTCAAGCCCTCCCATGGCCCTCTTGCATGAGTTAGGCAGGATTTAAGATCTTTGGGTGGAAGGCTCCTGGTTGCCTAGCAACCAGTACTGCTCCTGCTCATGAATGAGCAATGTAGGAAGGTGGGCCTCCACTCTGCAAATGGAAGGACAGAATGCTTAGGAGCTGAGGCAGAGGTGGTCTTTGGGCAGAGCTGAGTGCTCTTATTCTTTCTGTCAGCTGCTCAGCCCCAGGTCTGCTTCCATGTTAATGAAGCTATTTCTTCAAAAGTCAACCCCACTCCCTGGCAGCCACAGCGGAACATGGGCAAAAGCATGCTTCCTCTCTCCTCCCCCAAAGAAGGTACTAAAGGAAGGGCCTTCTCAGGACCTATCTGCCAGACTCTTTGTGCTAGACTTTCTTCAGTATAAGCATCTCATTCTGGCTACAAGGTCCCCCAAGGTGTCCATAAATTCTGTCTTTAAGGCATACCAACTCCTCTAAGGCTTATGAGTTTACTATTTTTACCATTCAAAAGAAAGTTCTGCATTAATGGCCTCCTCTTCTAGCCATTTAGTCTTTGGATGCTGAGAGAGTGGGCTGATGGCATAGATCAATTCACATTTAGGGGTTCTGGTCATTGGTGTCATACTTGATCATAACTTTCATCCCCACTCCCTTTTTGGCTGTTTCAAAAGGTTTTTACAGCCTTCTGCAGAGGGCAACTATGGGTAACTAAGGGCTTAATATTCAAAGTCTTCAGTGTAAGCATGGAAATTGCCATCTGCCACGTGTTGGAGTATTAAAACTTTGACATCCACCTCCCTCAGGGCTGCATGCAGGAGAGGTGAACTGATCATCTCAGAGCCCATTCCCACAATCACCAAGGTCCCACCATAATGAGGGTATCTGGATGGAGGACTCCGCTCCTGTGCATTCAATGGTGACCTCCGGCTTGCTCCCCAGCAGACTTTCCACCTTACTGGCAATTTCCTGAGGAGTTGTGGGGCAGTGGGCAGTTCTGACAGCCGGAGTCCAGGAGAGCAGCCATCTCGGAACCCCAGAGACCCACTTGAGCATTTGCTCATAAGGGACCGTAGGAGTTCAGTGGTAGCTCTGAGACCAATGGCTCAGATTTCAGCCCAGACCCCTCACAGCTGCCCCTGCAGTGATGTGTGCTCTATCAGGCAGACACTGCCTCAAACTCCCAGCATTCTAGCTGGACCTTACACACAGTCATCTGACCACAAGCCAGACATGCCACGCCCCATACAATAAAAGGGGTGGTTTGCCCCCTCCTCACTCTCTTACTTCCTTCCTCTCTTACTCTCTCACCCTCTTGCTCTCTTGCTCTCTCTCTCCTTTCTGCTCTTTGTTATCTTCTCTGTCTTTCTCCTTCTCCTTTTCTCTCTCTCTCCCTCCTCTCCTTTCTTTCTACTTAACCAGCATATTCCTCCTTCCTACAATAAAATAACTCATTCATACATTGCCTCCTTTTAATCAAGGCACTGTGCAGCAAACAGGTCAGCCCCAGGGGAGAGAGACCTGGGCCTCAGCAGCAGGCCCCCTGCCTCCAGAGGGAAAAAGAGAGAGCCTCAGCCAGGCAGGCAGGCCGCAGCCAGGCCCCCTGCTTTTGGAACAACAAGGAGTCTCTTTGGCAACCTGGGTGGTAAAGTCTGCTCCAACTTCCTTGGCTTTGGTCAACTGAGAAGCAGATAGGTCAGTCACCAGCACTTAAGCAGCTCCATGACTTTGGCCGCAAGCAAAGTGACCATCCCAAGTGGCCCAGCTCCACATACAAGGACCTTGTTCCCCAGGGAAACTGAATCCGGATGGCAGGCATAGGCCCCCACAGAGAAAGGCTCAGTCAGGGCCCCTTCAAAGGTGACACCGTCAGGAAGCTTGTAGCAGAGGTCAGCACTGGCTTGTAGAAGCCACAGAGGCTCCCGTTATAGGGGGTGTGGCACGAAGATTGATGGCGTCAGATTGTATCAACCGATCTTTCAGTACTCATCTACTTCTTGGGGGAACTCCAGGCTTGATGGCAACCAGATTTCCTGGTCTTAGATGTTCATCGACACTCTTACCTTTGT
>NW_022196903.1:136018587-136024676 GCF_008632895.1 Mastomys coucha | reverse complement strand
AAAAAAAAAAAAAAAAAAAAATCCCTAATTCGGCCATACCTCTAGTAGTGAACATCCCAGACACAGTAAGTAACACATCGTTTGGGCCCAGCTCAGGGATTGGGTAGTTCTCTAGGCGAATGTCTCCAGGTCTGTGCACCACCAGGAACATGTTCTCGTCCTTAGCTGGATCTGCCATGTCGCTCTATTGCTTCGAGGCATCGGCTGGCCCAGGCGGGAAGCTGGTCTACATGTTTTTTGTTTTTGTTTTTTGTATTCAATGAGACAGTCAGTATGGATAACAAAACATCTTTTAGTTATATAATGAGTAACAAGTTATAAAGATTTTCACTACTGGAAAATATATTACCAACTGTTAGATAAAATTAATTTTTAACGGATACACAAAATGAAAATAATAATTGGATAACATGTATTTTATCTTATTAACTCTGTGTGTGTATGCGTGTGTTCACTCTGGGTGTTGGTGCCTGCTAGTTAGCAGAGGGTGTCAGACCTCTTGAAATCATAGTTACAGAAACTGTGAGTTTTCATGTGGGTTCTGGGGATAGAACTCAGGACCTTCGTAAGATCAACAATAACTCTTTAGCCACTTAACTGTCACTCTAGCCTCCTTCCTCATTCACTGTGATATCCTGAGACATGACTATATCACGTTAAAACTTGTTGCTTAAATGCGTCTCAACTGTTGTGTAAGTCTTTTTGAAATGTAGTTTTAAATATTTCTCCACGTATACTCCAGAACCTCTTTTCATACTTAGTTTTAACTTTGCTCAGTTAATCAAGCTCAGACACTTTTCCTAAAGGTAAGAATTATCCCAGTGGGGTTGGAGATGGCAGTAATCGCAGCACTGAGAAGCAGAGGCTGAGGATCACAAGTTCAAGGTCCAACCAAGAAGAAGTACAAGTGATATACAAAGTTTATGCTCAAATGGAATCATGATGTGTAATAATTTTCTACAGTTTACACAAGAAAGAATGATGTAAGCTAATGGAATATCTGTATTTCTTTACAGATGACCTGACTATAACTCCCACAGACACACGCTGGGTCGGTGCTTGGTGGATCGGCTTTTTGGTCTGTGCAGGAGTGAATGTCCTGATCAGCATCCCCTTTTTCTTCTTTCCAAAGACACTCCCAAAGGAGGGATTACAGGATAATGGGGATGGAACTGAAGATGCCAGAGAGGAGAAGCACAGAGAAAAAGCCCAAGAAGAAAAGAGGGCGTCCTTTCAAGGCAAACAGGAAATCTTTAAACTCTGGTTTAGATGGTCTGTGGTTAATGGGCGCTTGTCACTTGTGCTGAGTTGAGATAGTTTGACTAATTATCCCTACTCAGACGTGATGAACTTCTCCCAGAGTTACCACTTGAAAGTAACTGACCTGATAAGGAATCTGACTTACTTTATATTAGACCTTATGAAAAATTGAAGTCAATATGCACAATGAATGAACAAATATATTTTCCCATCTGTCTGAAAATCCCATTTTACAGAAAATATTGGTCTAAGTAAAAATAAAATACAAATCCAAGCTAAAGCTAAAGATTAAAAAATCTATTTAATAAGAAAAATGTAAGTTTAGCTGTGAGTATCCTTGATGTCAAAGCTGAAAGGAAAAACTTGATAGGTGACATAATCCTCTATATTTGAAGGTGTTGATAGTTTACAGGATAATTGTTCCCTTAGAACAGATTGTTTTACAACAAGCAGAAATGTTATTAAGCAAGGGTGCAAAGTACAGATGATTCTATGAGAAGCTAAGGTGGGACAGCAGAGTGCTCAACATTGTACATTTTTAAAACTTAATTCTATGTAATAGCTGTGTGTGTTGAGATCTGTGTAGTGTTCTCAAGAGATTAGGGTTAAAGTGTATAGTTGGAAGATGGGAGGGGCCAGTACTCCACCTATCAAATGAGGGTAAGAGTGTATTATATTCCTGGGTTTCTGTGTTGTTCTGGCACAGACTACTGTGGGGAGCACTTTATGGGTGATATTGCTACTTCCTTCCTCACACACACTCCCCAACACCTGTGTGCGCTGAATAGTTCCATGCCTGCCTTAAACACTACAGGCCATGGCTAGGGAGCCAGCGCACAGGCTTGAACATTCTTAGAATTATGGTCATGGATTCTCCTGAAAGGGCAAATACTGACTATTCTGGGAGACATTGTGAACTGCCAGATCAACCTAAATTTCAAAACTAGGAAAAAGCCTACCAGAGAATAAGGCATACAGATAGTAATTGTGAACAGTAGAGACTCATTTAAGAGGACAAGGATGTCCAGAAACGTGTGAGTTCAAAAGTTCCTAGGAATACTGACTGCAACCATCTCACTCATAAAAATCGATTTGCCACTAGAGTTCCTTCATTTTTATTAAACTGTCCTGCCTCTACTTCTAAATGGTCTCTTTTTGATGCTTTTATCTCAATGAATTTATAGGTAATTGATTATGAATGCTATAAAATTAGAAAATAAGGCATTCAATATGAAGATATGAAAAAGAAAGAAACTAATAAGTATAAATTCCAGCAAATTATATTGTTACATTCAGTCCATTTCCTAGAGAAAGGCTCTAAACTTGACTCTCAGCTTTTTTTTAAAATTAATTTATTTTTTATACTCCATATTTTATTTGCCCCCTCCCTATCCAACCTCTGACTGTTCCACATCCCATACCTCCTCTCCACCACCCTGTCTCCATGTGGATATCCATACTCCCCACCCCACTTGAACTCTAAACTCCCTTTGGTCTCCCCCCACGTCTCTTGAGGGTTAGGTCCATCATCTCTGAATGAACACAGACCCAGCAATCCTCTACTGTATGTGTGTTGGGGGCTTCATATCAGCTGGTGTGTGCTGCCTGGTTGGTGGTCGAGTGTTTGACACATCCCAGGGGTTCAGATTTATTGAGACTGCTAGTACTTCCACAGGGTCACCCTTCTCCTCAGCTTCTTTAAGACTTCTATAATTCAACAACAGGGATCAGTTGCTTCTGTCTACTGGTTGGGTACAAATATCTGCATCTGACTCTTTCAGCTGCTTGCTGGGTCTTCTGAAGTGAGACAATGCTAAGTTCCTTTTTGTGAGGGCTCCCTAGCCTCAGTAATAGTGTCAGGCCTGGGACCTCTCCTTGAGCTAGATCCCAATTTGGGCATGTCTATGGACCTTCTTTTCCTCAAGATCCTCTCAATTTCCATCTCTGTAATTTTTTTAGACAGAGGTAATTATGGGTCAGAGTTGTGACTGTGGGATGACCCCCTCTCCCTCATTTGATGTCCTGTCTTCCTGCTGCAGGTGAACTGTATAAGTTCCCCCTCTCTACTGTTGGGCATTTCATCTAAGTTCCCCCCCTTTGAGTCCTGAGAGTCTCTCACCTCCCAAGTCTCTGGTGCATTTTGGAGGGGCCCCCTAACCCCCTATCTCCTAAGGTTGACTGTTTCTATTCTTTCTGCTGGCCCTCAGGGCTTCTGTCCTTTTCTCTCACCCAATACAAGATCAGGTTCCCTTTCCTCCCTACTCCCTCCCCAACCATCCACTTTCTCTCCCAGGTGCCTCCCTCCCTCTCCACTTGTGATTACTTTCTTCTCCCGCCCAAGTGAGACTAAGGAATCCTCACTTGGGCACTTCAGCTTATGGACCTTTTTGAGTTCTGTGTACTGTATCTGGGTATCCTGTACATTTTTGTTTGTTTCTTTGTTTGTTTGTTTGGTTGGGTTTTTTGCCAACATCCACTTATTAGGGATTACATATCATGCATTTCCTTTTAGGTCTGAGTTAACTCAATCAGGATGATATTTTCTAGTTCCATCTAGTTGCCTATAAAAAGGATGTCCTTGTTCTTAATAGCTGAGTAGTATTCCATTGTGTAAATGAACCACATTTTCTGTATCCATTCTTCTGTCATGGGACATCTAGGATGTTTCCAGCTTCTGGCTATCACAGATAAGGTCACTATGAACATAGTAGAACATGTGCCCCTATGGCATGGTAGGGCATCTTTCGGATATATTCCCAAGAGTGGTATTGCTGGGTCTTCAGGTAGATTTATTTCCAATTTTCTGATGAACCTCCAGATTGATTTCCAGAGTGATTGTATCAGTTTGCAATCCCACCAGTATTGGAGGAGTGTTCCTCTTTCTCCACATCCTCTCCAACATGTGTTGTCACCTGTGGTTTTGATCTTAGTCATTCTGATTGGTGTAAGGTAGAATCTCAGGGTCATTTTGATTTGCATTTCTATGATCACTAAAGAATTTGAACATTACTTTTCTTTTTTATTATTTTTATTAGATGTTTTCTTATTTACAATATTTCCTTTCCCAGGTTCCCCTCACCACCCCCCCAAAAAAAAAGAAAAAAAGAAAAAGAAAAAGGAAAATAAAGTAAGAAAAAAATAAAATAAAAAACCCAGAAACAAAAACAATCCCCTGTTCCCTCTCCTCTCCCCCCACTCACCATCCCACCCCCTCCTTCTTACTGGTCCTGGTATTCCCCTACACTGGGGCATAGAGCCTTCATTTCTTTAGGTGCTTCTCAGCCATGCAATATTCCTCAGTTGTGAAATCTCAGTTTAGTTCTATACCCCATTTTTTTGATTGGGTTGTTTGGTTTTTGGTGATTAGCTTCCTGAGTTCTATGTATATTTTGGATATGTGTCTTTTATTGGATGTGGGGTTAATGAAGACTTTTTCCCAATCTGTAGGTTGCTGATTTATCTTATTGACTATGACCTTTGCCTTACAGAATCTTTCCAGTTTCATGAGGTCCCATTTATCAATTCTTGACCTTAGAGCATGAACCATTGGAGTTCTGTTTAAGAAATTTTCCCCTGTGCCAATGAGTTCAAGGATCTTTCCTACTTCCTCTTCTATTAGATTCAGTGAATCTGGTTTTATGTTGAGGTCCTTGATTTACTTGGACTTGAGCTTTGTGCATGGTGACAAGTATGAGTCTATTTTCTTTTTTTTTTTTACATACAGCCAGTTAGACCAGCACCTTTTATTGAAGATGCTTTCTTCTTTCCATTGTATATTTCTGGCTTCTTTGTCAAAGATCAAATGACCGTGAGTGTGGTTTTATTTCTGGATCTTCAATTCTATTCCATAGATCAATGTGACTGTCTCTGTATTAATACCATGCAGTTTTTTTTTTTTTTAATCACTATTGCTCTGTAGTAAAGCTTGAGGTCAGGGATGGTGATTTTTTTCCCCAGTCATTCTTTTATTGTTAAGAATTGTTTTTGCTATTCTGTTTTTTGCCTTTCCAGGTGAATTTGAGAATTGCTCTTAATATGTCTTTGAAGAACTGTGTTGGGATTTTGATGGGGATTGCATTGAATCTATAGTTGTTAGTGTAAGATATCTCTAGTTTCTTTACCAGGGCACTTAGTGCTGTGAATTTTCTTCTTAGCACTGCTTTCATTGTATCCCATAAATTTGTGCATGATATGTCTTTTTTTAGTTATTTTAAATTTTATTTTTTAACTTTTATTGCATTATGATGAAAAAAGTTACATGATATCAATTTATCTGAATTTGTTAACATTTAAAAACATAATTTAAGTAAATAGAATTGCATCATATTCTTGTTTCCCTTTTGTATCCCAACTCCTCCCAGAGACCGCTCTTCAATACCTACAATATCTATATCATTTTTTTATCATATTCTTTAAAATTTATAAAATATTATAACAATAAAAATGAGTATTATAAAAGCTGTTTAATATAAAACAACAATCAATTTAATAGTCTTATGTAGATGCTGGTCTACAGCAATACTGAAAATATATACAATTTTCTCAGTATAAATTTTAAATAACTCCAAACATATTAACTATATATTTCAAAATAATACATCACTACTAGTATTTTCTTTTTTTTTCTTTTTTTATTAGATATTTTCTTTATTTACATGTAAATTTCTCCCTTCCCAATTTCCCCTCTAAAAAACAAAGAAACAAACAAAAACAACAAAAACACACCCCAGCTGCCTCCCCAATCCCCATGCCTGCCACCCTACCCTCTCCTGCTTATTGGCCCTGGCATTCCCCCACACTAGGGCACAGAACCTTCACAGGGCTGAGGT
>NW_022196903.1:136002146-136013117 GCF_008632895.1 Mastomys coucha | reverse complement strand
CTAGGTTCTGATGAAGCCAAGTAGTCTTGGTTTCTGTTGGTAGGATTCTTGCGTTCGCCTTTCACCATTTCTTGATTTTTGGTGTTAGATGTTCTTAGTGACTCTGACTAGAGCTTGTCCTGTCCCTGATGCCCTGCAAGACCCCTGAGACTCATGGGGCCTGTGCCTCCCAGCTGGCTGCTCCTGGCTTAGAAACTCACAGGAGAGAAGATGGCGGCTCTCACCAGAGACTTGGGTTAAGGCACTCCCTGGAGGTAGGCCATCCACTTGCAGGGAAGGGGCAGGGAAGGTCACTGATCCACCTCTGTCACTTGGAAGCTGAGAGGATCCTGTCCCTGCAGCCCTGAGGCTCTCCTGCGACCTGTGGGGCCTGTGCCTCCCTGCTTTCTGCTTCTGGCTTAGAAACTCACCAGAGAAAAGATGGTGACTCTCCTAGTATTTTCTTAAATGAAGATAAATATATAAAGTCTTTTTGTTTGTTTGTTTTGTATCTAGTAGAGCTTAAAATCTTGTCTCTTACTGTGGTACAAGCCCAAAATAAGAACAATTTTTAGACATTGGATTTCATTGTAATAAGGCTATACTTCAATGACCCTCACCTCATCAAAGGATTTTACCTCCATCATAGCTAAGCTGAGAGTTGACAGTTCTGGTGCGCCAAGGAATGCATTGTATGCACGATTTTTGGATACAGACTTCCTGCCATGGTCAAAGCTGTTTGACTTGAATGAGTGAATTTATTTTCAGCCCACAGAGAACGGGTTACATTCATTTAAGAAATGGTGTGTGTATTAAGATGATCTATCTATAAAGTCACTCACCAACTGTTTCAATGAACAATGGTTCTGCTTGGAGGGTGGCACAGACATTAGGTGAGGGTAAGAATCTGGTTCATTGGCTGTGATAATTTGGAAAAGCATTCATCTCAGAGAAAGAGTAACTTATAAAGTCTTCTTCTTCAAACTTGATATAAGAGGTACAAATTTCAAGCAAAGCCTTCTGTCTCTCCCTTGTTGTTCTCTTACAAGACCCTTCCCAATTTAACTGTCTACCTTTCTTTTGGGTATATAAACACTTTTGAAATATGTAAGCTGTTCTGAAAACCATAGTGTAAAATCATGAAATAAACAATACTACTAATAGAGAGGCTGAGATAGGAGAAGTAAGATTTCAAGACCCTTATGTTATACACAGCAAGACACCGTCACAAACAAGCTGAAAGTATATATAAATTGTACAATACTGGACCTATTTCTCCAATTACCAAATTAGAGAGACCATTGGATGACAATCAATAAATTTCTAATTCCTCATATTTTTGAATTTCAATCGATTAAGATATGTTGGTAATATTAATTTTCATATTAAGATATTAAGAAAATGTAATTGTTACCTCCTGTTGTTTTTGTTGTAAGAAGTGGAATTAGGTTTGTGTGGGTTTATTGAAAGATTATTTTCTTGCTTCTTCTAGGATGTAGTTTCACTCCTTATGTTGATGTTTTCCATCTATTATTTTTTGTAGGGCAGGATTTGTGGAAAGATTGTGTAAATTTTGTTTTGTCATGGAATATCTTGTTTTCTTCATCTATGGTAATTGAGAGTTTTGCTGGGTATAGTAGCCTGGGCTAGCATTTGTGTTCTTGTCGGGTCTGTATGACATCTGTCCAGGATCTTCTAGCTTTCATAGTCTCTGGTGAGAAGTCTGGTGTAATTCTGATAGGCCTGCCTTTATATGTTACTTGACCTTTTCCCCTTAGTGTTTTTAAAATTCTTTCTTTGTTTAATGCATTTGGTGTTTTGATTATTATGTGATGGGAGGAATTTCTTTTCTGGTCCAGTCTATTTGGAGTTCTGTATGCTTCTTGTATGTTCATGGGCATCTCTTTCTTTAGGTTAGGGAAGTTTTCTTCTATAATTTTGTTGAAGATATTTACTGGCCCATTACCTTGGGAGTCTTCACTCTCTTCTATACCTATTATCCTTAGATTTGGTCTTCTCATTGCATCCTAGATTTCCTGGATATTCTGGGTTAGGAGCTTTTTGCTTTGTGCATTTTCTTTGACTGTTGTGTCAATGTTTTCTAAGGTGTTTTCTGCCCCTGAGATTCTCTCTTCTATTTTTTGTATTCTGTTGGTGATGCTTGCATCTACAACTCCTGATTTCTTTCCTAGTTTTTGTATCTCCAGGGTTGTCTCTCTTTCTGATTTCTTCATTGTTTCTATTTCCATTTTTAGATTCTGGATGGTTTTGCTCATTTCCTTCACCTGTTTGATTGTGTTTTTCTGTAGTTCTTTAAGGGATTTTTGTGTTTCCTCTTGAAGGGCTTCTTGCTGTTTACCTGTGTTCTCCTGCATTTCGTTGAGGGTGCTATTTATGTCTTTCTTAAATTCCTGTATGATCATCATGAGAAGTGATTTTTATATCTGAATCTTGCTTTTCCACTATGATGGTTTGTCCATGACTTGCTATGGTGGGAGTATTGGGTTTTGATAATGCCAAGTAACCTTGGTTTGTTTTGCTTATATTCTTATCCTTGCCCTGCATCATCTGGTTATCTCTATTGCTACATGATCTTGATAAATTTGACTGGATCCTGTCCTTCCTGTGATCCTGATTGTGTTAGAATTCCTCAGAGTCAAGCCATCTCTGGGATCCTGTGATTCTGGGATCCTGTGATCTTGTGCTTTTTAGAGCACCTGAGAGTGGAGCTTCCTCTGTGTGTTGTGGGACTGGCTCAACATTTTCTTTAAATTCCAGGAAGTCTGTAATTTGTTTCTTTATTTCTTTCCTGACAAAGTTATCATTGAGTAAAGAATTGTTCAGTTTTTATGTGTATGTGGGATTTCTCTAGTTTTTGCTGTTCTTGAAGACCAGCCTTAGGCCATGGTGATCTGATTGGATGCATGGTATTATTTCAATCTTCTTATATTGGTTGAGGGTTGTTTTGTGACCAATTATATGGACAGTTTTGGAGAAGGTACCATGAGGGTCTGAGAAGTAGGTGAATTCTTTTGTTTTAGGGTGAAATGTTCTGTAGATATCTGTTAAACCCTTTTGGTTCATAACCTCTTTTAGTTTCACTATGTTTCTGTTTAGTTTCTGTTTCAATGGCCTGTCCATTAGTGAGAATGGGGTCTTAAAGTCTCCCACTATTATTGTGTGAGGTTCAATGTGTGTTTTGAGCTTTATAGTAAAGTTTCTTTTATGAATGGGGTGCTCTTGCATTTGGGGCAGAGATGTTTAGTATTGAGATTTTATCTTTGATTTTCCCCTTGATGAATATGAAGTGTCCTTCATCATGTTTGATAATTTTTTGTTAAAAGTCTATTTTATTGGATATTAGTATGGCAACTAATGCTTGACCATTTTCTTGGAAGACCTTTTTTCATCCTTTTGCTCTGAGATAATGTCTGTCTTTCTCACTGAGGTGTGTTTCTTTTATGCAGCAAAATTCTAGATCTTGTTTGTGTATCCAGTCTATTAGCTTATGCCTTTTTATAAGTGAGTTGAGTCCATTAATATTCAGACATATTAAAGAGAGATGACTGTTGGTTTCTGATATGATTGTTTTTGTAGATGGCTTTATGTGCTTGTGTTTCTCTCCTTTTGGCTTTGTTCTGAGATGCTTAATATCATATTCTTTCTTTTGTGCAGGTTCCTTCCTTGTATTTTGAGTTTTCCTTCTAGGATCCTCTTTAGGGCTGGATTGGTAAATGGATACTATTTGAATTTGGTTTTGTCCTGAAATATTTTGGTTTCTCCATCTATGTTGATTGAGAGTTTTGCTGGGTATGATATCCTGGGCTGACATTTGTGTTCTCTTAGAGACTGCCTGACCTCTGACCAGGCTTTTCTGGCTTTCGTAGTCTCTGTGAGAAGTCTGGTGTAATCCTGGTAGATCTATCCTTGAATGTTACTTGCCCCTTTTCTCTTGCAGCTTTTAATATTCTTTCTTTGTTCTGTACATTTAGTCTTTTGATTATTATTTGATGAGAGGATTTTCTTTTCTGGTCCCATTTATTTGATATTCTATAGGCTTTTTGTACCTTTATGGCCATCTTTTTCTTTAGGTTGGGAAAGTTTTCTTCTATGATTTTGTTGAAGACATTTTCAGGTGCTTTGATCTGTTGGTGATACTTACATCTGTAATTCCTGACCTCTTTCCTAGGTTTTCCATTTCCAAGTTTACCTCTATTTGTAGTTTCTTTATTGTTTGTTTCTACTTACACTTTTAAGTCTTGGATCACTTTATTCAAATCCTTCACCTGTTTACCTGTGTTTTTGTGTATTTCTTTCAGTGAATTATTGATATCCTCCCTAAAGGACTCTATTATCATCATGAGATAGGATTTTAGGTCAGGAAATTTTCAGGTGTGTTGTATTCAGGGCTTAGTATGTTGGAAGAACTGGGTTCTGATGATGCCTGTGTATATTGGCTTCTGTTGCTTATGGTCTTGTGCTTGTCTGTCACCATCTGGATATGCCTGGTGTTTGCTGGCCTGGGTGACTGTCTGGATTCTGCCTCTTTTGTCCTTTGTTGCTTCAGGTCTCCTGGTAGGCCTGCAGCTTTGGTTGTAGCAGACTACCTGTGGAGTCCTCCAACTGGGGGCTTTTCAGAAGAGCATAGAAGCTTCTGATCTGTTGCCCTGGGTGCAGTAGATCTCCTGGGATGCCTTCAGACTGTTGGGTCTTCAATAGTGCAGTTAAGCTGTTGTCCAACTGCTCTGAGTGCAGCTGATCCTCAATTACTCTAAGTGCAGTGGATCTTCAACAGCTCTAAGGGTAGCATGTCCTCTACTGCTCTTAGTGCAGTGGGTCCTCTACTGCTCTTAGTGCAGTGGGTCCTCTAGGATGGGTCAGGATATGATGTCTTCACTGGAGCAGACCAGCTAGGAGTCTGCCCCAGCTGAAAGGACTGAGCAGAAAGGATGGAAAGGACAAAAGGGGAGTGGTATTCAGGAGGGCAGGGGTTTTGGTCCCGAGTCCACCAGGCTCCCAGCAGCAGCTCTGGGACTCTGGAGGGAGCAGGATGTGTTCTTACCACCTGCTCTAAGTTTAGGGGCTCCTCTTGGATGGGTCAGGATATGGTGCCTTCACTGGAGCAGACCAGCTAAAAGTCTTGACTCTCAGCTTCTTAAACATGGAAAAAACTTGGTTCAGTCACTTGGAAAGTGCTTGATATATACCAGCATTCTATACAGTGAGACTTTCACAGTGAGATGTTTATGGTTGTCACTAGGTGCTCTAAGGCATGCCCTGCTATAAAGTGCTGCAGAGATGCTGGGGTTGTCTGGGCTATAGCATGATTCCTGAAGCATTCACAAGTTTTTAGTGTATCCATTCTTGCATCTTTATAAAAGCATCAGTGTCTAGACTCAAACATCATCAAAATGAGTTCCTTGCTAATTCCAGAGAACAGAGTAGTCACTCTCTAGTGAAATCAGGATATTAACAGAAGGTAAGTGAAGAAAAATAAAATGCCATTGTGACATAGCACAGAATCTGTGAGAAAATTATAGGAGAGTACTGGACATGAAATGCAAGGCCAAGTTGACTTGATGATCTCGATACTTCCTTGTTTCAGATTTCTTTCTCTTCATGAAGAGCCTCTCCTGCAACCCTATTTACATGCTTTGTGTCCTTACAAGTTTGCTTCAGATAAATGGATTTATTAATATTTTTATTTTCAAGCCTAAATACCTGGAGCATAATTATGGAATATCCACTGCAAAGGCAATCTTCCTCATTGGTATGTAGTTTCATTATTTGCTACTTGGTAGCACTTCCCCTCCCAGAAGGACATGCTCAAACAGCATCCCAAGAACATGATAAACAGTAACATAACATGACGAGTAGATCACAATGTAATTAAAATCTCTTAGGATATTCTTATAAATTTCCCTTTTCAACATCTAGGGGAAATTAAGACATGACAGGGAAACCAATAATCCAGAAATAGCCTCTAGTTCCCTCTCCAACTTGAATGGAAATCATCAGAGTTATGGAAGTCTTGGGAGGCAGCTCATGTCGATCAATTTTCAGATAGGGAATATACTAACTCAAAGAGGAATACAGAGTTAGCTCACTGGGATTCTTCATCTCACTCCCAGATTTCAGTTTTCCATGCTACTTGTAATTCAGCTTGGTGACCTGAAGAGTGTGGGCATCAACTCTCTGCTTTTCTTCTTAGGACACTAAACCTAGGAATCCGACTTTACCCTTAAAAACTGGCTGTCACAGGCTGCTAGCATCCACACTATTTAGGGTTCTCTGAAAGTGCACATCCCAGTTCTCATCCTCAAATGTATAAAATTAAATGCAGTGGCATGGAGCTGCAAAAGATGGTTAAATTCTTCCAAGCCTGGGGCTGGCGTTGTGCAAATGCAACTTAGCCAGGAATTTCTCTTTCTTCTTTTTTTTTTCCTTTTTCCCCTTTGATTTTTGGCTGTGAAAAGAGAGCCAGTGATGAAGAATGCTGGGCAACATATATTATACAAAATGTTCTACACTTGACAACCACACACACAGCAGCAAACTTCAGAATCACCGGGAGCTGAATCCGAATCGTATTCCCAATAAACAGAGTAGAAAGAAATACATGAAATATTTAATATGTACCTATATTATATGTATGTGTGTATGTGTGTGTGTGTTTGTGTGCTATGCCTATAAGTTCTTTATAACTTTCTGCAAATGATTAAATAAATGCTAATAGTTTTTTTAAAGTAACTTTATAGGGGTATTGGGAAACTTTTTTTATGTAATTTGTGGGGGAATAGGAGTTATGATCACTGTATATCAAAACTAAATAGTTTCTCTTATTTCTTTTTTTGTGCTAAATAATTTCTTAAGTAAGATGTACTAGAGAAATTAATAACGTATTAATTTTCTCCTGCTTTTTATAAATACTATTTTACTTGCACTTATAGGTCTTCATACCTCACCTTCAGTATGTGCTGGGTACTTAGTTAGTGGTTTTATTATGAAGAAGTTCAAGATTACTCTCAAGAAAGCTGCATTCATAGCGATATGCCTATTAATGTCTGAGTGCCTTCTATCCATCTGTAACTTTATGCTAGCCTGTGATAACATTCCAATTGCCGGCATAACTACCTCATATGAAGGGTATGTAGTTTCCTTATGAATATCATAATATGTTCACAAGTTCTAGTCCATTTTCAGCATAGGTTATATATGACCAGGTGATTTTATTCCAATGTAAGTGTAATGATCCGTGGTTATCTTGTGGCTTCCTTCTACCTACTAATTTTATACCAGCCCATACAAGTCGTATGCTTATTAAAGATGTATGAGGACCACTAGTGACTAAGTTTATAATTCTGTATTTATATATGTAGTTGCCATTGTGATTTCCTAGTCTGTTTTAAAGTGTGATAGCAAAAAATAACCTAGGCTTTGTAGCTTAAATTATACATGTATTTTATTTTACCATAAACAGATAGTTGTAAAAGTTGACTGTACAGTCTGAAATCCTTCATAAGTCTCTACAATGGACTCAACTTTAGCATAATTGAATCTAATACATGCGAATTCAATTTATATGTATATATAAATGTATATATACACATACATATACATATATATGTACATGTATACATGTATATATATATGTACATATATATGTATATACATGTACATATATATGTATATGTATGTGTATATATATATATGACACTGGTGTGCTCACGTCTTCTGTAGACTTAGATTTTTTATTTCAAGTGTTAACTGCCCATATTCTGTATTAGCCTGGGAAATTAAAAACTTAGTTTAGGACACAGTTATATAATCAACCAATTTGTTAAAATGAAATAAAGCATAAACTTGGAGATTCTTTTCAATGGGCTGAGGAGATAATGCAGTTGTAAAATGTTTGCTAGGCATGCAGGCAGTCCTGAGTTCACATGCTTAGAACCCATGTAAACCTTGACATGGTTGGCTGTTTGTAATAACAACACTCCTACTGTGAGCTGAATAGCCTAGGTAGGAAAACAGACACAGTTCCTGCACCCGCTAGTCTGGTGTTTTCTACAGGGAACAACATGGAATTCTATCTCTAACAAGATGTAAGATTATATTCTGACCTCCACATACATGCTGTTGTACATGTGTGTCTATGCACAAGTGCATGTTCACACACACACACAAACACATGAGATAGAGATTGAAAGTAAAATTTGTTTAAAAATCCTTAAGAATTGAAAGACACAAATAATTTCAAATGTATAATTGTAACTAATATATATCATCAGATTTGAATCTCTTTTTAAGATAATAATTTTTCTATTTATGTTGTAAATGTAGATATTGAAACTCATGGGGCATTATAGAATTTACAGATGGCTTCAACATCACCAATTAAAACTGTAGATATTGAGTCCATCTCCAGTCATGAAGACTCCACATTGTATTTGAGGGGCAGGACTTAAATTAAGTCTCTAGACTTCCACCTTATTGTCTTTCTGTCCTATTGTGAATGTTGAGAACTTCCTGTCTCTGAAGATCATGACTGGTTAGTCAAACTCCTCTGTGGTGGGGGCAGAATGCAGCATCTAATAAATGGAAATTGCAGATTTTGTTCAAGACAAACCTCTTTCACTATTTCCCATCATGCAGATCAATGAGAGATAAGCCCTCTACATTTTAACTCTGACAGCACAGTACTTTTCCACAGAGTAGGCATTTAAAGTTTGTTTTTTGAAGTAATTGAAAAAAGCAGTTATGGGGCCAGTAGAGAAGATAACTTGTGTGACAAAAACCTAAAGAGATATCACACATTGGTATTGTATGGTTCCTATTTCTGTTCTGGGGGAGAAAATTAAATCTCTCTCCCCCCCTCTCTCCTCCCTTTCTCCCTCCACCCCTCCCTCCCTTCCTTTCTTCCCCTATCTATCCATCCCTCCCCCCACCTTGGTTTTGTGCTTCCAAGTGCACACATGCTGGGATGAAGGGAACAAAATAAAGTGCTTGTGTGGGTTTTCTGTATCTGTGACATTATTTGAAATCATTTCAGAATTCAGCTGTCTTTTGATATGGAGAATAAGTTTCTTGCTGACTGCAACACAAGGTGTAGCTGCTTAACAAAAATATGGGATCCGGTGTGTGGGGACAATGGCCTAGTGTACATGTCACCTTGCCTTGCAGGCTGTGAGAAGTCTGTTGGAACAGGAATTAACATGGTAAGAATCCTTTCAGCGTTCAGGTTGATGTTTGTGTCTCGCATCAACATGCTATAAACTAAGCCTACATTTACTAAAAAGAATTAGTCATGCTTAAAATAGATAAAATAGATTAATATTTTTTGTGAACAACTCAATTTACTTTGTATACATATAAGTGACCTTAAATTTCTTAGATGTTAGCTGGGCAGTGGTAGTGCATGCCTTTAATCCCAGCACTTGGGAGGCAGAGGCAGGTGGATTTCTGAGTTCAAGGCTAGCCTGGTCTACAGAGTGAGTTCCAGGACAGCCAGGGCTACACAGAGAAACCCTGTCTCCATAAAAAAACAAAAAACAAAACAAAAAAAACCAAAACAACAGCAACAACAACAAAAATTCTTACATGTTAGAAAACCTTGACAGAGTCTGAGCATTATTTTGTAATTGCAAAGCACAGAGATCATTAGTCAAAAAAATATGATGGTTGGATTGGAGAGCTAGCTCAACTGTAAAGAGCACTTGCCGCTCTTTTAGAAGACACATTTAGTTCCCAGCACGCACCTGAGGCAGCTCCCAACTCCATCTTCAGGCCATTTGACACTCTCTTCTGTCTTTCTCAGAAACCCACATGTACCTGTTTGCATACACATATATACAGAAGCATACGCATAAATCAACATTAAAGTTAAGACTTTAAATTACTCAGGGCAGAATTTTCCCTCTGTTTTGATAGGGTCTCATGAATCTCATTATGACCTCAGACTTGCTGTGTAGTTGAAGTTGACAGAAACTTTTCATATCATGAGCCTTTTGTCAACTATCTTATTATTAATTAATTAGTTAACTAAGTTATTGTGTTTGTATGTGTGCCATATGCAGGTGCACATGCATAGGGAGGCCTGAAGGCCACCTCAGCTGTTGACTCTCAGGGAGGCCTGCAGGTCACCTCAGCTGTTGACTCTCAGGGAGGCCTGAAGGCCACCTCAGCTGTTGACTCTCAGGGAGGCCTGAAGGCCACCTCAGCTGTTGACTCTCAGGTAGGCCTGAAGGCCACCTCAGCTGTTGACTCTCAGGACCATGCCCTTTGTGCTTTTGAGACAGGATCTCACTGGTCTAGAATTTTCTGGTTCTGTTAGGCTGCCTAACATGCGAATCCCAGGGAGTCACCTGTTCCCACTTCAGACCCAGTGTTGCAAGCACATCCTCTGGCATGCATTGTTCACATGTGGGCTGGGATGAGAACGCAGGTCCTCATGCTTGTGTAGGATGTTACTGACTGTCCCATCTCCCCCAACCTCATCATGATGGTTTAGTATGATGAAGAGTCACAAATTTTCTGGGATGTCAACATGTTATAAGACTTAGAGTTGTTAGGTGATCAAAGTGAAAGACAGTACTTGACTCTTAATCAGAGCTGCAAATAGAACAATGAAAAACATTGACTTTATTTTTTAAATAAATTTTTTCTTGGCAACATGACTTTATTTGTTAGCAAGAAGATAATTATTCCACTAGTATTCTGAAATACATTTTGTTTTAGCACTTAATGCTAATGTCAAAATAATACAAAGTCATATTTATTTACTTTTTAAAAAAATTGCCAGATGGTGATGGCATATTCCTTTAATGCCAGCACTCTGAAAGCAGAAGCAGGAGTATTGGTGTTCTGTCTGGATTCCACCCCATAGTTATCTGGCAACAGCCAGGTAGGCCTGGCCTACTATAAAAGGAGCTGCTTGCCCCCTCCTCTCTCTCTTACTCCTGCCTCCTGCCCCCTTGCCCCCTTGCCCCCTTG
>NW_022196903.1:135998600-136002035 GCF_008632895.1 Mastomys coucha | reverse complement strand
TCTTGCCCCCTTGCTACCTCTCTCTCCCCATTCTCTTCCCCCTCTCTGCAGGTGGTCATGACTTCTATACTCTCTCCTTCCTGATTTTCTCTGCCTCTACTACTCCCTTAAGTACCCCACCCATACCCTAAATAGACTCTATTCTATGCAGGTTCCTCAGGGGGAGGGGATGCCTTTGCCTGGGTCCACCAAGACATCTCCTTGCCCCACACTTCACCATATCCCCATAGAACATATCTTAATACGTCTTTATCTTTTTATAATCACAAGGAGGATCTCAGAGTTTCAGGCCAGCCTAGTCTACAGAGTGAGTTCCAGGAAAGCCAAGGAAGGCTACACAGAAAAATCCTGTTACAAAAAGTCAGAAAAAAAAAAGTGCAGACTATAAAGTTGGCTCAGTGTGTAAAGACATTTGCTATTGAGCTTCACAACCATTATTATATGCTGGGACCCATGTTGTATAAGAAGAGAAGTATATACCATAACTTATTCAATGACTTCTACTTGTATGCCATGACAAACACATGTCCATACATAGATACTCACATCTATATGCATGCATGGACACACACACACACACACACACACACACATACACACACACACACACACATCTACTAGAAAATACAACCAACTGAATTAATATAAAAATATGAAGTGTGTATTAAGGATAATTGAATTTTTGTAAATTTATTCCACATACTTAGAAAATAAATAATATCTAAAAACTCTACTTCTTTATATAAATTTTTATGAAGGTATTTATTTACTTTACATTCTAACTGCAGTTTCCCCTCCCCCTCTCCTCTCAGTGACCCCCTCTTGCCTCCTCCCCCAGTTCATCCCTCCTGCCCTTCTCCTCAGAAAAGGGGAGGCTTTCCATGGATATCAACTAGCCTTGATGTGTCACTTTGCAATAAGACTAGGAGCATCTTCCTGTATTGAGGCTGGACAAGGCAGCCCAGTTAGAGGAAAGGTAACAAAAGGCAGGCAATGTAGTCAGATACATCCTCTGCTCCTGCTTTAGGAGTTATACATGAATCCCATCTGCACAACTGTTACACATGTGCAGAGGGCCTAGGTCATTCCACTGATGCTCTTTGGTTAGCAGTTCAGTCTCAGCCCATATGGGCTAAGACTAGGTGATTCTGTAGGATTTCTTGTGGTGTCCCTGACCTCTCTGGCTCTTTATATTTTATTACTGAATTCTGAGATACAAAGAAAACCAACAACAAAAAAACCACCACCACCACCACCACCAACAACAACAACAAAGAGTGATGGAAATGAAGATGAACAGAAACCTCAATTTTATTTATTTAGTATTTTCTATTTATGGTGTTTGTGCCCAGACTTGGGGCCACATTTACACTAGATGAGTATTCTTTCTCTGAGTCATATCTCTGACCCAACACTCTCCATTTTGATACTACTATCTGGCTGTGTAAAAAATATTAAAGGTTTAAGGCCGACATTCTTCTTCCTTAAATGGCACAAATGGGACATTGTTTCTGTTTTTGTTTTTTGTTTTTGACAGGTGTTTCAAAATTGCAGCTGCATCTGGCCATCAGGAAACTCATCTGCAGTCCTAGGGCTGTGTAACAAAGGTCCTGACTGTGCTAACAAGCTGCAGTACTTTTTAATCATAACAGCATTTTGCTCCTTCTTATACTCATTAGCACTCATACCTGGCTACATGGTTTTTCTGAGGTAAAAAGTAACTCCTTTATTTATCTTTCTTTCTTTTCTTCTTCATAGTGTATGCATATGCAAGTATATGGTTTGTGTGTGTGTGTGTGTGTGTGTGTGTGTGTGTTTCCTGTGTGCCTCTAAAACACAGTAAAGACAGAACAAAATGTTGGGGAATTTATTCTCTTCTTTCACCTTCTATTTGAGGCAGGGTCTCTCTTGGTATCTCTCCTGCTATGTTGCCTGTGTTCTCTAGCATGCCTGGCCTTCGGTTGTAAGAACTTCTGTTTTCTCTTCTTATTTCACTGTGGAGATACAGGAATTACTGATGTATGCTGCTTTTTAATTTTAATAGTTTATATATGTTCTGAGGTCCTGGGGATTTAATTCAAGTCATCAAGCCTTTCTGGTCAGAAATTTTACAATCTGAGCCATCCTACTGATGTCATTTAGATTTTATGTTTTTCATTTATTAAAATTTCCTTTTTCCCAAGAAAGTCCCTTAGAATGGGTTCCTAGAACATCAATGCTCTAAGATGCTCAAGACTTTTTTTTTTGATTTAAGTTTTATTGCATTATGATGAGAAAAGTTATATGATTTCAATTTATCTGAATTTGTTAACATTTAAAAACATATTTTAAGTAAATAAAATTAAATCACATTCTTGTTTCCCTTTTGTACTCCAACTCCTCTCAGTGACCCCCCTTCAATACCTACAATATCTTTTTTGTCATATTTTTTAAAATTATAAAATATTATAACAATAAAAATGAGTATTATAAAAGCTGTTTGATATAATACAACAATCAATTTAACAGTCTTATGTAGATGCTTGTCTACAACAATACTGAAAATACACGTTTTTCTCAATATAAATTTTAAATGGCTCCAAACATATTAACTGTATATTTCAAAATAATACATCACTACTAGTATTTTCTTAAATGGTCATAAATATATAAAGTCTGTTTGTTGGTTTGTTTTGTATTTAGTAGAGCTTAAAATCTTGGCTTACTGTGGTACAAGCCCAAAGTAAGAACAATTTTTAGACATTGGGTTTCATTGTAATAAAGCTGTACTTTAATGACCCTCACCTCACCAAAGGATTTTACCTCCATTATAGCTAAGCTGAGAGTTGACATTGCTGCACTAGGAATGAATTGTATGCACGATTTTTGGATACAGACTTCCTGCTATGTTCAAAGCTATTTGACTTGAATGAGTGAATTTATTTTCAGCCCACAGAGAACAGGTTACATTCATTTAAGAAATGGTGTGTGTAAAAAGATGTTCTACCCATAAAGTCATTCACCAACTGTTTCAGTGAACAATGGTTCATTAGATGAGGGTAAAAATCTGGTTCATTGACTGTGATAATTTGGAAAAGCATGTCTCAGAGAAAGAGTAAGTTATAAAGTCCTCTTCTTCAAACTTGATACAATAGTTACAAACGTCAAGCAAAGCATTCAGTGTCACTCTTTGTTGTTCTCTTACAAGCTACCCCCCCCCCCCAAATTAATTGTCTTGTTAGAGCACCTGGGAGTGGGGCTTCCTCTTGATGTTGTGGGACTGGTTGCAGAGTTTGTGCTGGAGGAAGCAGCCTGAGCCACTGGGCTGGCGGAGTTCCTGTGTGCCTAGGTCCTGCTGGTCCCAGTTACTCCTGGTGTTGGGACAGATGTTGAAAGACCCAAACCCAGAGACCCTTCCCCAAAATACGCGTTTAAACAAGGCTGGAAAATTACCAA
>NW_022196903.1:135997594-135998082 GCF_008632895.1 Mastomys coucha | reverse complement strand
CAGTGCACGGCCTCGGCCTGATAGAGGCCCGAATCTGGGTCTCTTCATTTGGAGGCCCCAGCGAGATCTGAGGCCTGCCTGGAGGGTCCGACCCACAAACGGAGAGGTAAGCTGGCCAGCACTTGTAATTGTTTTGTGAAATTGTCTTGCGTCCTGGCGTGTTGCATCCTTAGTGTATGTCCGACCTGTATGTCCGACCGGTCTTTGGAAGTTCTGGGTGGTATGTCGAGAAGGGCTGACGGGCCCCGGATTTCTCGCCCCACAGCCCCAAGAGACA
The DNA here is from genome assembly GCF_008632895.1 of Mastomys coucha. Classification (NCBI taxonomy): domain Eukaryota; kingdom Metazoa; phylum Chordata; class Mammalia; order Rodentia; family Muridae; genus Mastomys; species Mastomys coucha. The sequence goes on along the minus strand of NW_022196903.1, from coordinate 135,997,805 downwards.
TCTCGGGGTGGCACGACAATTGTGGGTGTGGCCCTTTCGGTCACCCAGCATTGTCTTCTGGTTATCGGGTTTGTGAATCAGAAGTGCGAAGTTGCTCTTCGCCACTTGATTTTTTGGTTTCATTTTTAAGAACAAGCCGTGCGGCGCGTCTCTGTTTTTCGGTGTTTGTTCTTTCTTGTGTCTTTGTCGTATTGTCCTTTGGTCTGTCTGA
>NW_022196903.1:135990319-135997583 GCF_008632895.1 Mastomys coucha | reverse complement strand
GCCTGGTCTCGTCGTCCTTCAGTGCACGGCCTCGGCCTGATAGAGGCCCGAATCTGGGTCTCTTCAATGTGTCCTCCTCACCTCTGATCTTGGGCGTGTCTGGGAGTGGAGCTTCCTCTGGGTGTTGTGGGACTGGCTGTGGAGCTTGCATCCAAGGTCTGCTCAGGGCACCAGCTGGCCCAAACAGATGGGAAGCCCCAAGACTCTTATACTAAGCATTGCTAAATTTAAAAATAAATTAATCTTTGGTGGAGTTTCCCTTCTTGCCCTTCCCTATTTCTTTCCCTTATGTATTAAGACTAAATGAATGACATTTTGTTTTTGAAAGTGAGAGTAGTTGCGTAGCACTCATTTCCTATGGCTCAGCTAATTGACTGGCAGTGTGAAATTCTGTGTAAAATGGTCCAAGCCTCTTTGATATCCTGAGCTCAATCTGTCTTTAACAAAATACACGACTGAAATGATAGATACTCTCTAACCAGGAAGTACATTCATGCAGTAACATATATACTTGAACAAGGAGAGTTATGAATGCAACAATATATTCTCAGGTCTTTAACATAAAATGAAGTAGTTGCAGAGCCAAGTTTCAGTTTATTTTCTTAGCAGGTGTTCTTTCCAGTGTAGTGAACTTTACATCCACTAACAATGGGAAACAGTTCAATCTGCCTTTCCCTGTCATTGGAATTCAGAGGCAAGTTGAGCCAACCATGATATGTAATTCAGTTTTATGTAATATATAGACTGGACCTTATAGACTGAACCTTATAGACTCCCTCTTTCCCTGTGCTTTTTTCATTCCTTGCCCACCTTCCCTTTGCACCCGGTTCTCCTCCTTCTTTCCTTCTCCCATCTCCTCTCCTCCCTCCTCTCCTCTTCCCTCCTTTCCCTCCACCCCTCTCCTCTTTCCTCATCTCCTCTTCCATCCCTTCCCTCATTTCCTCTCCTTCCGTCTCCTCTCCTTTCTCCCCTCTCCTCTTTCCTCTTCTATTCTCTCTGCTCACTCTTTCCTTCCCTCCTCTCCTCTCCTTTCTTTCCCTTCCCGCTTCCCCTCTCCTCTCCACTCCCTCCTTCCCTCCCTTCTTCTCTCCTCTCCCCTTCCTCACCTCACCTCTCCTCTCCTTTCCTCTCTCCTCTATCCTGTCTGCTCACCCTTTCTTTCCTCCCCTCTGTTCTTTCTTTCCCCTGCTTCTACCCTTCACGTACACTGACTGGAATAGGTTATATATATGCCCTTGTTTATTCATTTTTCCATTGTAAGATGCTATATTTTTATATTCACAAAATGGAAATATGGTATATGCCTTGTTTCATTTCATAAGTTCACAGACAGAAAAAAATGTACAAAGTACTGCTAATTCTGAAGAGTTATTCTTGCAAGCGAGGGACATTTGGCTGTGACCATCTGTCACTCCCATCACAATCCAGGCAGATTCAGGGGATGTGGTTACTCCAGATATTTCAGTTCCAAACCTGCATGCTTTGTTGACAAGGATGTTTCCTAATAGAGGAGAACAGTCATAGGTGAAGAGCTTAAGAGCATCTGAACTCTAGTGTTAGAAACTCCAAACAAACTCTGGCAAGAGGCTCTCGTGTTTATTCTACGACTGTCCATACTTCCACGCCCCACTCAGTTTCTCAGTTATCTTACGTTCTGAAGTCAATTCTTCAATTGGGTGTAAAAAGCATGGCTAATTGATGTTTTAATGTATTATTTAAAATATTTATTGTGTATGTACATATGTGTGCATGTGTATGTGTCCTTGTGTGTGCAAGTGTGTGTGTGAGAGAGCATTTGTGTGTGTGTTTGCATGCCATGTCTATTGAAATGACAAGACATCTCCCAGGAGTTGGTTCACTTTGTACCACTTGAGTTTTTAGACACTGAACTCAATTTGTCAAATTTGGTGGCAAGGAACTCTATCTCCTGAGCCATCTTGTAGGCCCTAATGTGTGATTTAATGATGTAATGAGGGTAAAGTGTATTCAAATTATTTTTCTGATAATTCTTTGATCTTTCCTGCTGAATTTGATGATTGCAATGTAAATGATAGGAGTAGTATTTGGATGCTATCACTATTCTTTTAGTCTGTGGGCTTTTCTTAAAGTCTTCCACAGAATCACTTCCAAAATAAAAATCTCAATAATTATACATATGATGATTTTCTTGTCTAAGGATGTATTTGGTGGGTAAAGGCCACATTTAAAATGGCTCCCCACATTCCTAATTAATCAGAATATTTTTCAGTTTTTGTCCTTATGGCTTTGTAGTTTTCCCTTTGACTGTAGTTCAAAGCCATCGCAAGTCTATTTCCATAGGCACTGTAAGAGAGACAAATGTTTAAAATTTTAAATTCATATAACAAAGTAGTTTCTTCATTGTCATCGCATGCTCAACGGATTCTTTCTGTTTTTATCCGGGGGACTGTATTTACCATCCTTTGAATTTTTATATGACACGGGTTATATTTTTTTTAATTCAATATGAGAAAATGCCTGGCACAGAACTTAAGAGAAGAAATGTGTATATGGTTTGTGGTTTCACAATTTGAGGTCCATTAGAGTGTACTCTGGCATGGTAGTGGCCATAGTTACCAGGAAAATATTCATGTGTGTTAACTGGCAGTGTCTACTATTAAGGAGCTCAGCTCTGCTTCAGATGTGCGGAGGTCAGAGGCCAGCTTTCAGAGGTCCTTACTCTCCACCTGCTGTGTAGACTTAACAAAGGAAGAGCTGTATCAGTCTTACTTCAGGCTGAGAAGCCTAACCATTAGAATCGTGAACTGCTACTGTCATTGGAAGGATGCTAGAACAGATATAGATTTGCATGATGAACTTTTATTCATTTATGTATGTATTTTCAGGTGTATGAAGTCTGAAGAGAAGTCACTTGGAATTGGATTACAGGCATTTTGCATGAGACTATTTGGTAAGAAGAATTTCCCAACATATCAGATCAGTATTAAGTGCTTAGTTAGCCAATTGATTTCCCCTGAATAAGAAGATACAACTACCTTGTCAACGCAAAATGCAACTCTCACATTAAAGGGAATAAGAGTTTATTCTAAAATCAAACATGAGTGACCATCATATGGTCATCCAAATATGTTCCAGCAGGAAGACAGTTTTATGTTGTTTATAGTTAGAGGAATCCATGAACAAGGTATTTCTTAAATATATCTGTGGAAACATCAGGTGGGTTGATTACAGCAAAGCAGGGAGTTCTCTGCTCTAGGCTACCTTCTGGCATTGTTAGTGTTTGGGTGGGTGGAAGGTAGTGGCCTCCTAAGCCAGTACATCCCAAAAGCGTGATAATCAAACAGATGGGTGGTCTGAGACAGGGATGGGACAAGGAATGGATAATAAGAGGGGGTAACGATAATTTGTTCTTGGATCTGCACTTGGATCTCTGCTGCCCATATCTAGGACATTCCTATGACCTTGTAGCATATTTAACACAGGTGTTCTCTGCCCCCTTTACAGTGAACTTCAGTTTACAAGCCTCTGTATTTGGAACTGTCTACTTGTAATTCATCTGAGAATGAAGTAACCATAGAGATTCATAATTTGTTATATTGTTTTTTTTTTTTAAGGAGTAGAATTGAAGTACTTCAAGATAAAGTAACATATCACTCTTTTTTCTTTATTTCTTGCAATGAGCCTTTTCTTTGGTTATATTTTGCTTTTGATTTGTTTTATTTCCTCTTTTTCTCTCTCCATTGCAGCTGGCATCCCGGCACCTATTTACTTTGGCACTTTGATAGACAGAACATGCTTACATTGGGGAACTCTGAAATGTGGTGGGACAGGGGCATGCAGGACCTATGACATGAGTAGCTTCAGGTAAAGATAACCTTTGAGACCAACTTTTGTATTATAAAATTTCCCATTCATATCTAACATTTTTTTGAGCAATAAGATCATATATGACTTCATTTTCAAAACATACATGAATGGTATAACACCATTTGAAGCTTGGGTGCATCCAGTTGTGTGGGTTTAATGCTGCTCCGTGATCTAAAAGCATTTGCTTGCTTGGTTCCCATTACTCTCAGTGCTAAGCAGGCTACTGTCATTAACAGCATACTGAGGGCACGGTGGGTTCACTGTTGCTCCATCCACAATGCCATGCCAAGTTGACCTAGAAACAGACTTCGGCTGTTGTTAGCTTGCTTCATCTCTCAGGCACAATTTTCAAAGAAGCCCACAGAAAAACTGTTTTTAATATCAAATGCATTGTAGCAACACTACTCCTGGCTTCTTAAACTTTTTTCAGCCAAAAGGAATTTGTACCTATGGTTCTGTTTCTGGATAAGCATTATACTAAAAAATTCCTGAAGAGAAAAATGTGAGCCTTTGTGCTGTTCAAAGTGTTTATGGCTGGGGATGGCTGAGATTGCATTCCCAGCCTGGTGTACCAATCATAAAAAAGTGAAAGGACTCAACAACTTTTGTTAGCACACATATGTGTGTGTGTGAAAGTTCCAGTTGCCTTGACATCCCCAGACTGGTGGACCATATCCCATAATTATGAGGAAATTAACCATTCTTCTTTAAATTTGTTTTGACAAGATCTTTTATAGTAGTGTCAGGAAAAAGAACTAAGATATTTGTTAATCTATTATCTATTCAGAAAAAAATATTATATTTCTAGACTGTTACAGTTGAAGTCTAAAGAATCTATGCTTTCTTTCTGTGCAAGTAGCCATGATCATTTTCTATATTCTTGTTTTTGTTTTTGTTTTGTTTTTCAAAACATGGTTTCTCTGTGTATGGCCCTCATTGTCCTGGGACTCACTTTGTAGACCAGCCTTACCTTGAACTCCCAGAGATATGTCTGCCTAGGTTCTGGGTTTAAAAGTATGAAGCACCAAGTCCATGCTCCATTTTCTCTATTCAGATGTAGTTTAGGATTTCCCGACTAAGGAATGGAACAGACAACTCTGGGTTGGGTCTTCTCACCTCTATTGATCTAATCAAACAATGATGTCCCACCAACATGTTCACAGGGCCAACATAATCCATACACACACTTTTACTGAAACTTCCTTCCCAGAAGATTGTACACAGTTTACGATTGACAACACTAATCATTACTATAAATATATTGAGAACAGAAAGGAATACTTTTATAGTTATTTACAAATGTGTATGTGTCAAAATACACATTTCCCAAACCCATTAAATCCAGAAACCTTAAGGCACATTTTATTAAATATAAAAAGAGCAGATGTTTATAATAGTATCCAAGTTATTTTAAGATATTGTAAAAGGGGAAATTACTTAATTCATTTCAGGAAGCTCGTACAGTTCTCATATATAAACTGGGCAATCTTCTCAAATGAAAAGAATTAGTAACTAAAGAGATGGGTCAGGGGATAAGAGCACATATTGCTGTTGCAGAGAACATGAGTTCAATTCCTGTAATTCCCATTGGGAAGCTTACAACTTCCACTTACCCCAACTCCCAGGTGGAAGTAACTCCTACAACTCATGAACACATACTTACACAGAGACTAAACCTGAATATATAATTAAACATAAAAATAACTATATGATAAATTATTTTTGTGTGTGCTAATGCATATATGAAAATCAACAAATTGAATCTATTAATATATAGAGATGACCAATAGGACTTATTTTTGACAAAAGAATTTCAATATTACAAACATCTATTGATGTAACAGTATACAAATGCTAAGAAGAGACAACTTCAAAAGTGACTTTATGATGCTTTATATATGTGAGATTAAAATTTGAGCAAGCCAAACAGAAAAAAAATTCCTTCAACATTATTTAGAGTTTCTTGGCTCAGTATTTCAGAGAACAGGTGAGCATAGCAGGTAGGAATGGTGTCAGAGTCAGTGGTGATGGCAGATGATGAGGCATGGTGGCTAAGGTTGACAATGCTAGTCATGTTGAACATTCACTCAGAAAGCACTTAGTGCTAAAAGCCCAGCCAATTGTGCCCATAATCATGGGAGGCATTCAGTGTCAGCTAAAGTTTTCTAAAATAACTCTCATAGACACACCTCGAGATGGATCTCTACAATAATCCTAAGTATCATTAGGCTGTTAACAGAAATGAACCATCAACAACGTGAAGAAAATAAGTGTAAAGTGTCATGGTGATTTGTTTTTTGACATTTTAATACACAAAGTAGATTATATAAAACGCATGGGTATAATTATCATCGGACCCTTTTCTTGGAAAAATGATCTGTAAGAATGTAAAAATTTAGCATTCACTAAACACATTAAGATTTAATACAGATTAGTTCTTTTCAATAGGCGCATTTACCTTGGATTGCCTGCAGCTCTAAGGGGATCAAGCCTTCTTCCTGCAGTCTTCATTCTAAGACTTATGGGGAAATTCCAGTTCCCTGGGAAAATGGACTCTTCAGAAACTGAACCCACAGAGATGAAGCTCACAGCGAGTGAAGGCGAGTGCACAGATGTGCACAGAAGTCCTAAGGCCGAGAATGACAGGGAATGGAAAACTAAGCTGTAATGAGTTTTCTACTGGCTTGTGCAAGCCTGTGAATGTACATTTCACTAGCTCTGAATCATGAGAGATATTATAGGAACGCTCATCTTTAAGGATCTCAACAACCATTTTTATCATTATAAAAATAATTGTGGTATCCTGCCCCTCTGCTCCATTGCGGGTTCTGGAAGCGAAAGAAAGCCATGACAGGCCCGGGGCTGAGATCACCCACCTGTGGCACGAAACACTGGCAGCGGCCCCTGACATCTAACGCGGACTATGCAGCTCAAAAGAACTGAAACTAAATGAAACTCAGCCTGTTTCTAAGCTGGAGCTGGACACCCGCGGTGAGGAACACTAACTGCAGCTCCTGAGATCAAAGACTGACTGACAGGTCTCATGTTTATGTTAAAAGCTTGTTGGATCTTCCTTTCAAGATCCACCTCAGGTCTGGTGTTTATGGATTATCTCGTGTTTATGTTAGATGGGCGGGTTTCGATTTCCCCGGGTCTCTTCCGGAGTGTGATTATTTAAACTCAGTGATTCTGTAGTAAACACACACATCTCTCGATACAGCTACATGGCATCCGTGTTTTTCTTTCCCTCTTACCCGCTTGTGTTCACAGGTACTCAATAATATCCAGCCCAAGAAGCACCCAACGGAAGTGAGGGTCTGCCGGCCGGACCATTACAAATAATTACTGCTATCATTTTCTTTTCTCTCTCTTTCTCTCTCTTTCTCTCTCTCTCTCTCTCTCTCTCTCTCTCTCTCTC
>NW_022196903.1:135988662-135989477 GCF_008632895.1 Mastomys coucha | reverse complement strand
CGGAGATCCACCTGCCTCTGCCTCCCAAGTGCTGGGATTAAAGGCGTGCGCCACCACCGCCCGGCTGAAACTCTTTCTTAAAGGCAAGTATTTGAGACAGCCATTCCCTTCAAAGGCCCTTTGCACAGATGAGCTGTATCTCAGTGGTACAATGTGTTGTTGAAAATATTTAATCTCAAACGGGTTTCTACCTCACCTTTGGTTATTCAGTTCCCAGATAAAAGACACACAACTTTTGTACTTATAATAAGCCTTTAAGGCACCAGAAATGGGCAGAGACCTACCCTCTCACATATTATGTCTACTTTCTTATCATTAACCCTGAGCTATTGAAAGACCCCCAGAACTGGGGAGATCCTTACTCAAGTCTCAGGACAACGCAACCACCCAACGAGAGACCGAACTTGCTGCAATCACATGAGGTTTATTGGGGATACCAGTACCGGGTCAATCTCATGACCTTGCTGGCCAGAGTTCGACGCCGGGGTCGATCTCGTGACCATGTTGGCCAGAGTTCGACGCCGAACACAAGAAGTGTGGGATATTTAAGGGAACATCCACAGGCTGGGGATGGGGAGAGGGTTACCAAGGAAATCAGAACATAAAAACTGGAAAATTTCTGAGGGACCTGACCAAGGTATTCAGTTAGGGAGGGGAACACATTCATTCTAGGAATGTAATCTCCATCTACTGGTCCACAGGGTGGAGAGTCTCATAAACCAGTAGACCTTCATTCTTAGTTCCGTTCTCATAGTGGATCATTCAGGAGGGGCAGGTATCAGGAACCAGAGCCCTGAGGCTCTGGGTTAGCAAAG
>NW_022196903.1:135975870-135983833 GCF_008632895.1 Mastomys coucha | reverse complement strand
GGCCTGTCTCCAGGTAGACCACCATTTAATCCTGCACTTGTCCCACCAATGGCTCTATTGCTTTGTTAGTACATAAGACAGCCCCAAAGACAAAGAATGCCACACGAAGGCCCCAGTTGGGGCCCTCTTGGAAAAGTTTGTGGGATACATGGGTGTAGCGTTGCTGGGCTGAGCCTGGGGTCACGTAGCTGAGCAGCAGGTCAGAGATGGTATGGCAGAAGCAGGTCTCAAATTCATCTCCAGCAGCCCGCAGGGCTTGGTGCAGCGGGTCGGCTGCTGGGCCTCCCCCAGAGCCAGCTCCACAGACATAACCTTTCCGCCTCAGCTTATGTCTGGGGTTGAGGCTGGGGTCGCCATCCAGGTAGCCAGCCTGGATGGGGAAAAGGCCAGGGATCTAGATCTGGCCCGGAAAAACTGGAACTGCAGCACCTGGGTCCAGGCCCCTGCATCTAACGCTCTAACGCATTTGGCAACTATGGGGCCGATTCCGTGTTTCCGACTGCCCTCTCGGGAAACCCGGGACCACAGGATTCCTGTCAACACCATTTTTTATTCCCGGTTCCCCCAGGAGCAGCCCAAAGATCCAGCAGCAGTGGCTCCAGCTCCAACACTGTCCATCAGTCAAGGGGGGTGTAAGTCGTCAGTCCAAGGTCCAAACACACACACAAAATCAGTCACCACACAGGCATCCACCTTTTCGGGTCCATGACACCAAGAAAGACAACTGGGCCCAGTAACAAACATCAGGTGCACAGATAATCAAAGCCAAATCAGAGTCTCTCGGCCCGTGCCTGCCACGGTTGCCGAGATGGCTGGTCACAAAATACACACAAAAAGACTTGTCTCAATCGCGAGTGCCAAACTTACTTCAGAAAAACAGACAGCTGGAAATTTACCGAGGTCCTTATTTCACCTGAACTGACATGTCCCTAACCTCCATCCAGTGAGTCAACGTCAAAGTTACCGTCCGTCCCATCACAGTCACAAGGGCAACAAAAATCACAAAACACAACACAGAAAATCAGACAAAGAGTAACACACCAAAAGTGGAGCCAATTGAACAGGTTAAATGGCTGGGAGAACAGACCCACGCTCCTCTCGAGCAGGGTTAATGTTTCTCCCCTGGCCTCCCGTGGGGTTCCTCCTGGGCATCCCTGAGGATCCCCAATCCACTGGGACGTCTCCCAGGGACTAGTCAGTGATCCTAGCACATCTGCCGATCAGCCCCCTTTCCCCCTCATGGAGGGCAGGGAGTCGCTGACTGAAAATAAGCCCTGCTATCCCTTCCCGGGAAGCAACCAGGTCCAAACTCACAGGTTGCAAGACAGGCAGGCAGTTCACAGACACATTACGAGAACTCAAACAGACAGACAAACCACAATTAAGAACTCACCTCCAAGGGGTCTTCAGAGAGTCAAGGGTGGTTGTAAATCCCGCAGACGAGCCCCCAAATGAAATACCTCCAGAACTGGGGAGATCCTTACTCAAGTCTCGGGATGACGCAACCACCCAATGACTCATGAGAGACCGAACTTGCTGCAATCACAGGAGGTTTATTGGGGATACCGGTACGGGGGTCGATCTCATGACCTTGCCAGTCAGAGGAGTTCGACCCCGAACACAAGAAGTGTGGAAGTGTGGGGTATTTAAGGGAATCTGGGGGCGGAGAGAGAGTTACCAAGGAAACAGAACATAAAAACAGTGGAAAATTTCAGACGGACCTGACCCAAGGAATTCAGTTAGGGAGGGGAACACATTCATTCTAGGAATGTAATCTTCATCTACTGGTTGACAGGGTGGAGAGTCTCATAAATCAGTAGACCTTCATTCTTAGTTCCGCCCTCATAGTGGATCATTCACGAGGGGCAGGTATCGGGAACCAGAGCCCTGAGGCTCTGGGTTAGCAAAGTTCTTGGAACTAGCTACTCCACCTTTTTTGGTTTGTGGCAGAGATTTTCCATGCCCCTTTTAGGTAAAAGTTATACATTATACATTCTAAGATTCTCCAGCCTTTCACTATAACTAGCCATGTTCCATCTGGAGAGATCTTAACTCCAGTTGGCCAACCTTCATGGCCATGTTTTCATGATTCATTCTCTCCCCTCTCCACCTTCTTCCCTCTCATTCCTCATAGTCTCTCCTAGCCCCCCAGCCTAGAAACCCAAACCTTGCCTATCTCTCTTCTGTGCAGCTATAGGCTGTAGGCATCTTTATTCTCCAATCAGGGCTGAATTGAGGGAAAAGGTTACACAGCATCACTTTTATGTATGCAGATTCTTTTATTCCTAGGAGCAACCAGGCTTTGGGGGACAGTATTCAGCATTATAATGCTATGACCAAACCTCAACAACAATGCTTGCCTAATACATGAGAGGCCCCATGTTAAACCCCAAGGTACTGACAAAATAAAGTAAAATAAATCTATGGTAGTTGAAGGATGAGGCTAATTCTCATATTCAGGAGGTGTCTTTGGCCAATGTTCATTTTATTCATATGGCCTAAGAGCATATGGCTACTAACTTTCAAAATCATCTTAGAGCAAAACCTTTGAAGGAGGACCAGCTAGATGACTCAGCAGAAATGGTGTTTGCCAGTGAATCTGACAAAGTGAGTTTAATCCCTCGGACCAATATGGTAGAAGAAAAGAACCAACTTTTGAAAGTTGTCTTTTGCCCATTACTCAGATACAGTGGTGTACATGCCCTACTCCTAAGCAAGCAAGCAAGCAAGCAAACAAACAAACAAACAAATACACACATAAGTTAAAAACAAGAAAATTTTAAAGACTTTTGCTATAAAATTGGGATTTAATAAAATTCAAGGAAAGCATTAAAAAAAAATCAAGTTGTGGTTTGATTGAGAAATGTCTCTCTTAGGCTCAGACAATAAGCCCTTTGGTACATGCTGCTGTTGAGAAGGCTGCTTGGGGAAGATTGGGGGACTCATCTCTTTTGAAGGGTGAGTATCACTTGGCTGGCTTGAGAGGTAAGGCCTCTACTTCCGTTTTGTTCTCTGCTCTGTGTTATAGTTGAGGAGGTGAGACTTCAGCTTATTGCTCCAGTCACTATGCCAGCTACTTGCTGTCAGAATTCCTTGCCCTGAGGAACTCAATCCCTCTGGAATCATAAGCCAAAATAAACCCCTCTATAGGCTGCTTTGTGGTGTTTTATCACAGCAGTGAAAAGGAATAGATAGAAGTCATTTTATTTTGTGGCTGATAAAAAATATAGAGATTTTTAAGAACCAAGATGTTTTTTCTCTGGGTTGTCAAGTGGGTACATGTTGATGTCTGAGGGCTGTGCAGAACTGACTTGATCCCTCATCTGGGCATTATGAGAGAGCTGGCATGGGACATGAGATCAGGATAGCTGACTCTATCTGCAGCCACCTGCAGGATTTGGGAGAACAGGTCCTGCACACTGCAGAAGTTGTAGGTACATCAGCTTAGAGGATATGAGTGTGGAAATGCTGGCCATGCCACTTATATCCAGAGTAATGGCATGGATGAAGAAGAGATACCCTCCTTCTTTTTCACTCCTTACCACCTGCACCAGGGGAAGACTTGTCCCTGGGATCATAAGAGCAGGAGAGATGCCCCTACCCTTTACCAGGGGCAACATTCTGGAAAGCAGACTATGCACCTCATCGGAGCAGCACAGTAGAGCTGACCCTGGTCGGGAAGGCTCAAGCAAGCTGGCTCCTAGGATGTGGTCAAGGGAGAGCTGGATCTGCCTCTTGTTTGCCATACAATGACATGAGTAAGGGAGATGTACCCACCTCTCCACTCATTAACACCTATAACAGGAAAGAGATGTCATCAGAGTGGGACAACTGGTCACATCCCTCACTGGCTGCAATACTCAGCAGAGAAGGCCCTACTCCTCCCATATGTGGCAGGGTAGAGATAGCTTTCGTTTTGGGGGCTGTAGGTGAGTAACTCACAGGGATGTGTGAGTGGGACAGTGGCCCGACCAGTCCAGATACCTCTCAGGAACAGCTCCAGGGTGTTGAATTGGCCCACCCTAACATCTACCCATAAGTGAATGACTAGAATACAGGAAGGACATAGTTCTAAAGGTTCAAACTACAAGATTTCCATGACACAAGACACCTGAGAGGAGTCCCAGTGAAGTTTCAGTATTGACAGAGTAGCAGAAGGTAGACATCTGCTATCAGAAAAACTAGCCATTGTCATGAACACTTGCAAATAAAGAAATGGAGATGAAATAACACACTGAGGGACATACTGTCACACCCTACAGCTTACACCATTTTCCCTCTGTTGTGGAGAAGGCTGCACAGTTGAGTGAGGGTACAAGGGATGAGATAAGTGGAATTGGGGTGCATGATGTGAAAATCTCTCTCTCTCCTCTCTCTTTCTTTCCCCCCCCTCTCTCTCTCACACACACACACACACAGATAAAAAGTTTTTAAAAATGGGATAATCCCTAAAGATGGGGAAGATGAAGGAAGGAAAGATGAGGAGTGGAGGACTATATACTATGGTTATTTATGTACAGTGAAGTGAGCATAGCTATAGGCTAGGGCTGAATAAAGGTGGATATAATCTCAACAGCTCTTTGAGAGAGACAATGTTCATTGGGAGGTTAAGCTGACAACTTTCTGTTACTTGAACTGAAGCTAACCCACTTCTAAGAAGGGAAGATTTATTTTGCTCATGCTTTCAAATGTCTCTTGCCATGATGACTTGGCACTGCTGCTCTAAGCCTGTGTCTATTCAGCACATTGGTGAAGATGCTGATGTCATGTCACGCTGTCTGATATGATGGTTTGAGTAAGGTTGGTCTCAGTAGACTCATATGTTTGAGTGCTTTGTCCATAGAAAGTGGCGATATTAGGAGATGCCACATCATTGGAGTAGGTGTGGTCTTTTTGGAGGAAGTGTGTCATTAGAGGGGTGTGTGTGTGTGTGTGTGTGTGTGTGTGTGTGTGTGTATGTGTTTGTGAGTTCTCCTAAGCTCAAGCTATACCCAGTGTGACAGTGTCCTCCTGCTTCCCTTCAGATCAAGATGCTGAACTCTTTGCTCCTACTGCATTACTTCAGCCTGCATAGTGCCATGCTTCTCACCATGAAATTATAAGCCAGCTCCAACTAAATGTTTAACATTACAAGAATTGGCTTGGTCATGGTGCCTCTTCAAACCAATAAAGCCCAAGCTAAGTCATCTGGGGTGGAAAGAGAGAATAATGGAAAGGACTAGAGACCTAGTATCCGCTATAAGGACTGACCACCATGGTCAGTCATTAGGGATTTCCTCATGGTGGCCATGAGTTCTGGGGAGGTGGTTTATTATTCTGAACTTTATTCTCATCAGGGCATGATCATGGCACAGCAGACAGATGTGGAAGAGAGGATCAAGGGAAGAGGCAGAGAGACCTGGAAGTAAATTAGTTCTCCATTTAGAATTGTTATATGTCTAACTTTAAGAGAATACATAAAGTTTTATCAGTTGTTAAGCTATACTCCCAATGTAACTAACATTTCAAGAAGTTAAAAAGTCAGATTTAAAACACAGAAACTTGAGAAAAATGCAAAAGAAAAGAGAAGTAATAATTGTTTGTTGTATTCCATAGCATAGAATTGAAATTAGTAAGTTAATATTTCATGATATGGGTTTTTAACATACTTGAGTTTATTATCGTATGAATCAAAGAGATACTTGCAAGCTAGCGAGTTGTTGTTTATGGGCCATTGTGAGAGTCAGCAGGAAGAACAAAGGCCTAGACACTGGTCTTTCAATTTAATATTTTTTTGTGTGCTTTGAATTTTCCACAGTACAAATAAAATATGATCAATTTTTTCATCAAAGCTATGTATAAATTAAGGCCAGGTTAAAAATAAGTAGTGCTTTTTATATAAGAAGAAGCTCGGTCCACCATTTATTTGTTGATAACCTAAATGCTTACAAAAAGGAGGAGAATCTGTCCCATTAGTCGTGACATGTTAGACTGGGTGGAAAGGTTTCAGTGGTCACCACTGTCTAAATAAGCAACTTCTTTTTGATTATGCATGATGTTAAAATCCAGTAGAAAGCATCCACGGCATCTACATACAATAACTTTAAAAAGTTTGCCACATAGTGCAAACTACAGCAAGTAGAACAGTAGCTGATCCATTTGCATGAATATGCTTATTCTTCAGCCTGAACTCCTGGTGGCCTTACTTTTTATTTATCAGATATGTAGAGATACCATTAATGAATAACCTATATTAAAAGTATGAAAAATTCTCTCACACAAACCTCAGGTCCTCTTGTGCACTGATTTCATGGATAAACCTTTAAACAAAAAGTTTATAATTCAAACCAGACAATTTAGAAAATTCCTTCCATTAAAAAATTAACTGGAGGTTAACGAGATGCCCTAGTGGTTAATTGTACTTGCTGCACTAGCAGAAGTGCCAAGTTTGGCTTTCAGTATCCATGCTGGTGACTTACAGCTAGCTGTATCTCCAGCTAGAGGGATTAAAATTCTCTTCTGTACTTTGAAGATACACACACAGAGACACATGAAAGAAATAAGAAGTAGAAATTAAAAAGCCACTGCTTTCCATGACTTCCCACATGTGCTGACAGTCGCTGTAGCCCACAGTTGATCTGCCATCTTTACTACTCTACTTCCAATCTTTCTTTCTTTCTAGGAATATACTTTCCCTATTACTCAGAGCTAATCACACCATAGTAAGTGAAACAGATGCAGTTTTTAGGAATGAGGAACAGAGATAGCCATGAAGCTATGGAGGACAAGGAGCAGGCCTTCCATTTGGCCTTTAGGGAAGGGATCTAGACAGCATACATATAAGGGCCATAAAAGCCTACAAAGTCCTTTTTGGAAATGGTTCATTGCTAGACTTGACCTTGATTTTGGAATCACGAGGAAGCACATGTACCACTGCAGTTCAGACTGCTGCATTGTTTAGCCAGGGTGAACCTGAAGACATCAAGGATAGTTAGAGTGGTCTCAGGAAGAAAAGGTATGGATAGAAAAAAAGAAATTTATATATGGCCTAGGAATAAATAGTATTAGAAGAAGAGTACATGAGGCTATGAAATTGCTAGAATAAAGAAATGAAGATTAGAGAATTAAAAGATGATGTGGGAGCACATAAAAAGTTAGTACTCTCTTTTTCTAGCTGATTGAAGAATTGCAGATAACAATGCCTGCAAAGATATTAGAGAGAACTAACTGTTTTACTTTCATAAATTCAAAACTTTGTAAGGAATCATTTTAATTTTAGTAGTCTGTCACTTTCCTGCTCTGAAGATAGTTATCAAAGGCTGCTCTCTGCTGTACTAGAAAATGGAAGAGCTACGCACAGCTACCTGTAAAGACCAGGCTGTGCAACCTTTACTGTAAAGTGCTTTTGCTTTGAGCTTTTTTCTGCTCTAAGGGAATGAGTGCTGGGACTATTAATCTGGGACTCACCGAGTTTATTAAATCTAAGAATTCTTGTTAATTATTAACAATGATCAAAAACTTGATGGTGTAGCTTTATTAAATAAAAGACTGTGTTCAGGTTCTCTCTGGTCATTAAGTTGAACAATTAAACTGAAGAAGTAAGCTGTCAGGAACAGAGAGAGCACCTGAACTAGCACTTGCATCTACTACTGACTCCAAGTCATTATTGAATCAGCACGGTTCCCATTCCCACCTCTCTCAGGACCTTCCTCTGAGGCTGGACCTCATTCTAAACCTGGAGCTCATTGAGTATAACTAGACTGGCTGGCCAGTGATCCCTTGTGATACTCGTGTCTCCAAGGCCTCACACTGAGATCACAGACATGAATCACTTTCTGATCACATCCACATCTAGCTCTTCTATAGGTCTTGCATTATCTAAAATCTACTTGTATTCCAAATAATTTACCCATTAAGCATTCTCCCACATGCCCAAGAAACACATATTTTATAATAATAGCCATGTTAGGAGTTGGTTATAGAA
>NW_022196903.1:135968318-135975635 GCF_008632895.1 Mastomys coucha | reverse complement strand
AGGGCCAAGGTCCTCTCCTCCTATTGATGATCGATTTTGCAATCCTCTACCATACACATGCTGCTTTATTGTTGTGAAGAGACACCATGAGCATTGCAACATTTGTAAAGAAAAACATTTAATTGTGGCTGGCTTACGGCTAAGCGGTTTAGTCCATTGTCATCATGGACGAAAGCAGGGCCATATTGTGCTCGAGAAGGAACAGAGAGTTCTACATCTGGCTCCGCAGGCAGCAGAAAGTGGGAGTTCCTGGGCCTAGCTTGAGATCATGAAACCTCAAATGCCCACCCTTAGTGACACACTTCATCCAACAAAGCCATGTCTATTTCAACAAGTCTATACTAATGAAATTGCCACTCTCTATGAGCCTATGTATCATCAAGGCTCCACTTGTAAAAGGGGGTCTCATCAGGCAAATCAAAGTCTGAAAGAACATTTCTTACCCGATATGGACTGACTTAGAGTAGGAGATAACCTGATCTCAACATCTTCCTAAATGAAAAGAGCACTCAGGACACATACAACTAAGTATAATGTTGATTTCACTATTGACTCAGAGAGTTCTGCAAGGTGAGATTACTGAGTCCATGCATGTATTGTCATGGCACTAACATTCACTGGGATTTAAACTGGTCAAAAATCTAAAGAAATGATGTTGGGAAACGTAGCAGGCCTGCAATGTCTAATGATCTGTGGCTGGAAATTTTTTCTTTAAAATGAATTGAAAATTTCCCTGAAAAAGTTTTAGCAGTAAATTAAAACTTTAAACCATAAATAAAGTTCATAGAGACACTATGAGCCTTACAAAAACCATATATGCAGCCCACTGAGAAACCGGCAACCTTATTTTTCAAATTCTTTTTTATAGTTAACCATTTCTGAATACTACAGTGTCTTGAATGACTCTGTTTATCCAAATAGCTGAAGCTTAAGAAAATTAGTAAAGACAAAGAGGATATATATATATATATATATATATATATATATATATGTATACATATATATATATATATATATATATATATATCTTTAAGTGAGTTATTGTTAACCTGAGTATACTTCATAAATTTATTATTCTCATAGTGCTTTTTTATTATATTTTTTCTTTATTTACATTTCAAATTTTATCACCTTTCTTTATTTCCCCTCTGGAAACATCCTATCACATTTCCTCTCCCCCTGCTCACCAACATACCTACTCCCACTTTCCTGTCTTGGCATTAACCTACACTGGGGAGGGCATCAAGCCTTCACAGGACCAAGGGCCTCTATTCCTGTTGATGTCAAACAAGGGCATCCTCTGCTACATATGCAGCTGGAGCCATGGGTCCCTCCATGTGTACTCTTTGGTTGGTGGTTTAGTCCCTGGGAGCTCTGGGGTACTAGTTAGTTCATATTGTTCTTCCTCCTAAGGGGCTGCAGATCCCTTCAGCTCCTCCAGTACTTTCTCAAGTTCCTTCATTGGGGACCCTGTGCTCAGTCCAATGGTTGGCTGCAAGCATCAACCACTGTATTTGTTAGGCACTGGTAGAGTCTCTCAGGAGACAGCTAGCTATATTAGGCTCCTGTCAGCAAGCACTTGTTGGCACCCACAATAGTGTCTGGGTTTAGTAACTAGATATGGGATGGATCCCCAGGTGGGACAGCCTCTGGACGGCCTTTCCTTCAATCTCTGCTCCACACTTTGTCTCTGTATCTCCTCCTATGGTATTTTGTTCCCCCTCCAAAGAAGGATCAAAGTATCATAAAGTATGGGCTTGATAAAAGTCTCTCCACACTTTTGTCTTCATTCTTCTTCAGCTTCATGTGGCCTTTGAATTGTATATTGGGTATTTCGAGCTTCTTGGCTAATATCCACTTATCAGTGAGTACATACCATATGTGTTCTTTTGTGATTGGGTTACCTCACTCAGGATGATATTTTCTAGTTCCATCCATTTGCCTAAGAAATTTCATGAAGTTATTGTTTTTAATAGCTGAGTAGCCATTGTGTAAATTACCACATTTTCTGTATCCATTCCTCTGTTGAAGGACATCTGAGTTCTTTCCAGCTTCTGGCTATTATAAATAAGGCTGCTATGAACATGGTGGGGCATGTGTCCTTATTACATGTTGGAGCATCTTCTGGGTATATGCCCAGGAGTGGTATAACTAAGTCCTCAGGTAGTCTGATTTTCTGAGGAACTGCCAAACTGATTTCCAGAGTCATTGTACCAGCTTGCAATCCCACCAGCAATGGAGGAGTGTTCCCCTTTCTCTACAACATCGCTAGCATCTGCTGTCACCTGAGTTTTTGATCTTAGCCATTCTGACTGGTATGAGGTAGAATCTCAGTGACATCAATGGAATAGAATTGAATATCCAGAAATGAACCCACACACCTATCATCATGATCTTTGACAAAGGAACTAAAACAATCCAGTGGAAAAAAGACAGCAATTTCAACAAATGGTGCTGGTTAAAGCATCTTAACTATTTTCCTTTCCTTCCTCTCTGGTTCACAAGGAGTTAACCAGGTTAGCCAGAGAGGTTTCTGGCTGATTTTCCAGAGAAAGGAGAACCAGCAATAAATCTTTTTACTTAATTCTCTGCTGCTAAACACCATGCTTTAATCAGCAGATATTAGTGCTCATTAATGCACAAGTAATAAAAATAAATAAAGAGTTAAGGTTTTAGTAATTAATGAAACACAGAACAGTAAAAGTTAAGTTCTTAGCACAGAACAGTAAGAAATAGTTAATTTTCCCTGGTGTTTATTTAAGCATAAAGAGTTAGATAAACCACAGAGAGGTATAATGTTTAATAAAGAACTGAGTTAAAGAGAAAAGAAGTCAGTGATTTTTAACCATAGAATAAGCAAGAAAAAAAATTTAGAACATTGTAGAAGTTACCAGCAATCATTCAGTACAATTAGAGAGCTAGAAGGCCAGAGAACATTAATCTTTAAAACTATGTCTTCAGTCTATCACTCTTTAAAGCCACACCCAATGCTGTGTCCCACTTCGAGCCTATTCCAGGCTTGACTGGGTCAAGGCAATGGATGGATTTAAAGCTCATCATATGAGTCAGCAAAGGGAGTTAGACTTAAGATGGAGCTACAGAGATGTGAGTATTTTGTACTAGCTACGAAAGTAAAGTGTGGGCTTGATAAAGAGGCCATACAGAGAGAAATGAGTTGGAAGAATATAAAATGATAAAAATCAGAAAGAAGGAAGTTCCTGGAATCATCAAATGTTAGAAGAATATGATGAAAAGTGTGAATGCCAAGTGTGGTAATGATTAGTGTGTGTGTGTGTGTGTGTGTGTGTGTGTGTGTGTGTGTGTGTGTGACAGAGACAGACACACACACGCACACACACACATACATATACACACACACAAACACACACACACACAGAGAGAGAGAGAGAGAGAGAGAGAGAGAGAGAGAGAGAGAGAGAGAGAGAGAGAGAGAGAGATATCCAGCACCTTAGCACCCACTGTTCTCTCTTTAGTCCCGTTTAGAAGCTGAGCGTTCAGTCTCTTCTCAGCACAAGTCCAAGCCACTTACATTTCCTGCATGCATAGTGTGGATGATCTCCAGATCCCATCTCTTATTGGGGACCTAGTTAAAGTTGATAGCTTCTGGGGAAAAGAGAATTATTCTAATTTGAGCTGGTATCCATGGGACCAGTAGATGGTCCCATGTAAAGTACTAACTGGAATTAGATAGTTATAAAAAATGTTTTAAAGCAGGATGAGGAGGAACAGGTGGGTAACAAAGAAGACATATATTTAGGAAGAAGGTGTGTGTGGGCATGTAGAAGAATGGAGGGTCTCCAACAGGATAAACACAGAAAACACTTGGTTTTCTCAGATGACAAGGGGAAACTCACCATGGAAAAATACCATAGAAAAGTAGGAGACTAAGAATATACAGAGATATCCTTATTTTTGTTTTATTTATTTATTGCAAGTTTATTGACTTTACTTTTTAACTTGTGTGTGTGGATGCATGTGTATGCACATGAGTGCAGTGCTCACAGAAGCAAGAAGAAGAAGTCAGATCTATTGGAGATGGAGTTACAGATAGTTGTGAGCCACTAGCTTTGTGAATTAGAAATCAAACTTATGTCCTCAGAAAAAGTAGTAAGTGCTCTTAACCATTGGATAATTTTCTAGCCCATATTTTTTTAATATCAATATTTTCTGTTTTATAACTAACCTTGATAGTCATCAATACATTTGTCATTTTAAACTAGATATCAACATATTTCTTTTTACTTTTACCAAAACTCACAAGGAATGTTGGTTTTGGGTTGCAAAGGAAATTTTATTTATTTTTACACCAGTTAATGGACTATGTTTTAGAAACAATACAGCATACTGGAATTGTTTGACAATATTTTTAAACCATTTTTTCATTGTGATGAATTTCAATTTGACTACATTGTACTAAAAAGAAAACACAGAGAAAATTCTTCCTAATAGAAAAGAAAAGCATTAATTAATTAATTAATTAATACAGTGTTCATATACTCCTGCTGTTCTCTAGAGCCCCAATATGTACCTGAAAAATATGGAAGAAAAATGAAGGCTTACATTTTTTTCAAAACCTACTTTATTTAGGCTCCTTAAACACTTCAACCTCCCTTTTAACCCACTGACCAGAAGTAGGGGAAAAAGAATGTTTAATAGGAAAAAGGTGTTGTGGACCAGTTTAGAAGTAGTTCCTAGGGAGTGATTCCACTCTTCACTGTGAGGATACCAGCAGTCTGGTTCAATAGCTAACACCAAATACAAATCAGAAGATGTGTCACAATCCAGAAGAAATAGCAAGGCTCCACCAAATGGGCATAAGTCAGCAGAGGTGGCCAGAATGAACCGGAATACCACTAGGACTTCTTTGACACATTTCTCTCTATGAAGTGAAGTCCAGTGAAGACCAGTGAAGACCAGTGAAGACCAGCAAAGACCAGCCAAACATTGCATGGCATAGTAATACCAGAGCCTCTTAGTCTTTGTGGGGTTCCATTTATAGTCTTTCTTTTTTTTTTAAAGATGTATTTATTATTATAAGTAAGTACACTGTAGCTGTCTTCAGACACACCAGAAGAGGATGTCAGATCTCTTTATGGATGGTTGTGAACCACCATGTGGTTGCTGGGATTTGAACTCAGGACCTTCGGAAGAGCAGTCTGTGCTTTTACTTGCTGAGCCATTTCATTCTTTCTAAATATCACACTCCCTCTTAAGTGTCTGTTTTCAGCAAAACATTGTGTGCCCTCTCACAAGACAGCTTCCACAAAAACATCATGTGAAACAACTGAGTTGTTAAAAAAACAAAAACAAAAACAAAAACAAAAAAAAACAAAACAAAAAACCCAGAAATTTCCACTTCAGGAAAATACACAAACTAGGTTAGAAACAAATGACAAAAAACACATTAGTAATGAAAACAGGCAGGTGAGCAGAAGTACTGTTAGAGATCATCATCATCAACAACATCAAAAACAAACAAACAAAACAATGACCATCAAATTTATAGAATCTCTTTGAAAATACATATGATAGACAGCTGTGAGGAAGTTCTACAGGTAATTAAGGAGGTAAAAAAAGGAGCAGATGCAACAACCTTCTGCTTCATGAGGTTAGAGAAGAATCCCTTTGTGTAACCTCCGTTTGGCACTCGGGTATCATGGGAGAAGACATGAAAATCAAAGGTGAAAGTGACTGAGTAATATCTGCAGTGTTGTAGAGCAAGTCCCCAGGGAGCTACAGAGGAGACATCCAACACAGGTCATTCCAAAGCTGTCTTTAGTCCTTAAATCAAAGGCACTATAGCTCTCAAATTCTCACATGTGAGGGGGGAAGGTTGAGTCTCACAGTAGTTAGTTTGAAAGAAATGGGTCTGTGTAAAATCAATCTTTCAAAAACTCTTTTCAGAGTGGCTCGAGATCACCCTGCACCATATTTAGTGATGTCACTGACCTTAACTTCTATGCTTCAGCAGCCCTGCTTCCCATGGTATGGCAGTGAGTGACTCCAACTAATAATAGATTTTTCAGAATGAACAGATTTATCTAAGAAAATGCAGAGCAATGTTAACCAAATGATTGTTCATATAACTCGACTGCTTTTCTAATTTTTTTAAAGGCACAGAATTTTTGTTTATTTTTTTTTTTTAGTATAAGACAGCATATCAGTCTTTCCCCTGTAGCAGTTGACATTGCCTCAGATCTTCTAATGTGATGAGGCATAAATTTCTAACTTAGTTATTATAGCAGTAGTAACCTTAACATTATTCGATTATAAAGTGATTTCTAAGTGTATCATCTTAGCTGGTCATCATTTTAGCTTAACTTTTTGTTACCCTCCTGGTTTGAAGCCCGCCTCTCATAACCAAACCTCTCTGCCCACCTCCTGCTATTTACCACGCTTCCAACCTGGTTCCAGTTACACCAGAAGTCCCACCTCCGCAGAGACAAAAAGAAGTCGCTGATTGGGTCTTTATTACTGACGTACTTGTGGGAGGGATTTACCTCATCTTTTCTAACTGTTGGCGGGTAACAAAGAAGGAATTAAAGGTTCAAGATGGCTGAGTGATAAAGGCTCCTGTCTAATGTTTTAAGGTACCTTCCTTGTGGGTAGGTATAATTTTGGCCACCCTGAATCCTCCCTAACTCTCTCTTACTGTTGCTTTTCCTTGAAACTCCATTTCCCAGAATAACCCTCTCTCTTTAACGTTACTTCTGGGTGGTAACAACTTTTTTTTTTCTTTTTTTCAGTAGAAGCCAACCCTACATACTGGCATATGTTTTCAAAGGCAGTGTTTTGGGGGTAAGGCAGATGAGAGTTGCAATGTGAGGTTTCTATGGACACTAATAGACAACACAAATGGCTGGCATTTGTCTTAAGTTGCTAACTTGGCTCTTTTCTATTGCTCCCATGAGATACCATGACCAAGGCAATTATAAAGAAGAACATTTAATTGGGGGGTCTTATTTAAAGTTTTAGAGGGTTAGTGTATGACCATCAAAGTAGGTAGCATGGTTACTGGAAGGCAGGTTTGGTGCTGGAGCAGTAGCCGAGAGCTCATATGTTGAGACAACAAGAAGGGTGAGAATCACTTGGGGACAACATGGGCACTTCCAATGCCACACCTCTTTTAAAAAGGCCACACCTTCCCAAACAGTTCCAGCAACTGATGACCAAACATTCAGATATATGAGCCTATGGGGGGCCATTATCACTCAAACTACTACAGGTGGAATGTCCCGCGCTATCTCCTGCCGGCAGGAAAGACGCGGCACACACGGATCCTTCTGCAGTACAAAC
>NW_022196903.1:135954322-135968095 GCF_008632895.1 Mastomys coucha | reverse complement strand
TAGTGATACTTGCATCTATGTTTCCTGCTTTCTTTCCTAAGATTTCTAATTCCAGAGTTGTCTCTTTTGTGATTTCTTTATTGTTTAGACTTCCATTTTTAGCTCCTGGATGGTTTTACTCAATTCCTTTACCTGCTTGTTTGTGTTTTCCTGCAATTCCTTAAGGGATTTTTGAGTTTGCTCTTTAAGTGCTTCTACTTGTTTACTTGTATTCTCCTGTATTTCTTTAAGGGAGTTATTCGTGTTCTTCTTAAGTTCCTCTATCAGCATTGTGAGATATGCTTTTAGATCCAATTCTTGCTTTTCTTGTGTTTTGGAATATCCAGGGCTTACTGCAGTGGGAGTACTAGGTTCTGATGAAGCCAAGTAGTCTTGGTTTCTGTTGGTAGGATTCTTGCATTTGCCTTTCACCATCTTTTGATTTTTGGTGATAGATGTTCTTAGTGACTCTGACCAGAGCTTGTCCTGTCCCTGATGCCCTGCAAGACCCCTGAGATTCATGGGGCCTGTGCCTCCCAGCTGGTTGCTCTGGTCTTAGAAACTCACAGGAGAGAAGATGGCGGCTCTCACTGGAGACTCTGGGTCAAGGCGGTCCCTGGAGGCAGGCCCTCCACTTGCAGGGAAGGGGCAGAAAAGGTCACTGATCCACTTCTGTCACTTGGAAGCTGAGAGGATCCTGTCCCTGCCACCCTGTGGCTCCCCTGCGACTCGTGTGGCCTGTGCCTCCTGGCTGGCTGCTCCCGGCTTAGGAACTCACAGGAGAGAGGATCCTCCTTGCCCATTTCTACTCCTTACATCTGTCTTGAAGAAAATCCAAAGTACTTTAAATTTAAGACATTCTCCTTTCCTCCCCAGATTTTTGCCTTGCAAATCTATATAGACCTTTCCATCTTTATATATACTTCTAAAACACATAAATACTTTCTAGAACTGATCTTGTCACCTATGGCTCCAAAACTCTAAACAACACCATCCACAACTGGCTGTCTTCTCTCTGCACTCTTGCCTCATCCTTTCTGCTCCTCACTAAATCTATTAAAACTAATCACAGGAGTCCCCAACAAATCTATTCCCACCTAGTCTCTCTCTCTCTCTCTCTCTCTCTCTCTCTCTCTCTCTCTCTCTTTCTTAGTCTCTAAGTTACAGAGGACCCTGCTGTCTCCGCTTCTAGTCCTATAAATTTCTCTTCTCAAAACCTTGTCATATACATTTCTTTCCTGGACAGACAATAGTAGCCCCACCATGACAGCCCTTCAAGCTATTCTTTCATCCTCTAGGGCTCATCTCACTTAACTCCAGGCTACCTTACTACATAACTCAGACAAGAGCACACCTAATCCTGTTTTAACACAAGACATTATTTCTTACTTACATCGAATATTTCACTCTAATACTAAATCTATTCTATCCTTTCTCCAAATAAACCTGATTCTCACACCAGCAGATAATAAGACTTTTTTTTTTCAAAACAGCACAGCCAAAATTACAATGTATAAATGCAAGTTATAAGGTCTGAGAATATAAAAACTTAATAAATAACCTTTCTAAGCTTAATACGTGGATTTGAGCAAGTGATTATTGGATCTGAGAAAGTAATTTAAGGCATATAAAAGTTTGTTTCAAATTTCTTGTCATCATTCGATGCTATTGTTTGGGTTCCCAAACGTTTATGCTGGTTTAAAAATATAAACCTACTAACTTTTCTACAATGTAAATTTCAGTACAGATGAAAAATGGTGATGCTAGTATTTAATTTTTTTGCCTCTTTTTTTAAACTCAAAATTTTAATCAGCCACAGAACATTAACTTAAATATGTCTCCAGATAAGTAGTCCTATTCACCAACAGCCTTATTTTTCCCACCTGTCTATTTGTGAGATTGAAATATTTTCCCCTTCCCTGGTTTTGAGGCTCCAGCAACTACCAAGACTACAAGTGTAAAAGTTTCAAAAGTACATTGAAGATAATTTTCCCTAAGCTTCTTTAGTGTAACATTGTCTCTAGTCTATCTCTCCCCACAGATTTCAAATCAATGCAGACTGCTCCAACAACTCCAGCCTCAGTTCTGGCCCCAGCTGTTTCTTCTGTTCCTACATCTGGGTCCAGCCTCACAAATTTCTCTTCCCTAGCCTCAGATGTTCCAACAGAACCTGATCACCTAGTGATATAACCTGCCCCTCCCCAAATTCACCAACATGCCAGTGTCCTTAGGTCCTCAACAAGGATGCCTTCAGGTGAGTAGGAAGTAACCAGAGAAAATGATTCCTACTTATCCATCACCCATCAGCCCAATAATAAAAGAAAATATGGGAACAAAGGGGCTCTGGCAAGCCCAAATTGTTGTACACAGGGTAGAGCCATCGCAACTGTTGTACGTGGCCTTTGCACTTTTAACCTTTTTCTTCACCCTTGCTAAAAAGTGTTATATTCCTAAAGCTAACCTACATTCCTTTATTTTCCCACTGACTCACTCCTGAAAAGAACACCAAGATCTAGTAATCAAAATTAATTATTTTACTAATATGTCCAATCGGGACTTACCTGCTCACTCTGTCACAGATCTCTCCTTTTTCTCCCTAAAATCCCACTCCTGCTAAACACCCTCATTTGGCCTCTTGCTTTTCTTGTTTTCTCATGCTGGCATTTGATGCTCCTATCCCCCCTGCCCCGAGGTAATAAAGCTCCTTTGTGCTGAGAATTTGGTGTCTGTGTGAATCGTGTACTGATAACAGGGGCCAACTCTACTCCAAAAAATTTGTTATTTTGGTTATGAGAATCATTCTTTTGTTTGATTTTTAATAAATCTATTAAGATATGTTATCTAGATTTATAAAAGGATTAGCACCTATGCTTCTCCCACATATAGGGTATCAGCTCCATCCAAATAATGAGTTGGGTATTCTCTAATGTGGGAAATCCATGCTCCCGAAGAGTCAATAAAGGTACATTTATCTCTGACAACTTTTAATTTTTTTTTTTGTAAATTTGTAAATTTGGAAGTATCTCTGAGATACTTCAACACAGATTCAAGACAGATAGAAAACACCTTTTGGAGAATTTTCTATCTAGATTGCTTAGATCTAGATCACTGTGATTCAACAGCTTAATAAAATTAGATAGTTTATCATTCTTGGAGCAGGAGTAATCAATCTTAAACAAAGGAAACAGATTTCCTAAGGTTTAGGGTGTTGCCACTTCAGTGGCTTTTCAGAACATTTGCCTTCCTTCTGTAAACACAGGTTTAATGATTTTAAGAATGCAATGGAATCCTCTGTTGGAAAATTAACTACAAAGCCGAAGTACTTGGCTCCTACTACATAGGACACTTAGAGGAAGCCTGGCCTCATGGGATGTTCCCTGGGGAAGAGGCAGAGTGAATACTTTGAAGGGGCAGGAGAGCATTTAAGGGAGGTGAGAGGTAAGCCTTTCATCTGAAATGTGGGAAGAAATTATACAAGAGGAGATTGGAAAGAAAAAGAAACATGGTGTCTAAACTGTGGGTACATTTTACATTGATTTTCTAAGTGTTTTTGTTTAAAGGAAACTGACGATGAAGTTTCTTAAAGTTATTAATGCCTGTATGAGAAGAGAAGAGACAGGAGTATCCTGGGAAGTTCTCAGAACCACTATCCTGACTATGAAGCAACAAAATACCCTGCCTCAATCAAATGGAAAGTGAGGGCCAGCACCTGATGTAGTCCTCTGTTCTGCACATATAAACAACTTCAAACACCCAAACACATACACAAACACGCGTGCATGCATGCACACTCATGCACATTCACACATGCACAGAAACTCAAAGACTAAGAAAATAGATTCGTATAAATGTCAAATGAACATCCTAATGGAGTCACAGCCAAGTACTTGGTATTCACACAGAGTAGAACAATGTGTGGCAACTACATCTGACCCTAGTATTTGGGAATCACATTCCTCGTGCTATGCTCCAAATACAATAGGAGGAGAAGCTTCTGGAAGGGTGGCAAGGCTTTATTAGACACACAGATAAAATTAATGCATCTAATAATAAGGTTCATAGCTTTATATTATGATAATAAAATTGATTATCTAGTGAAATTGTAGAGGTTCAGCAAAGAGTATTCAGCTGCCTTTATAGAACCTGAGGGAATATCTTCGGTACCTTCTGTGCCTGCAAGTGTGCCCATCTTTGACACACCCCACACTGTACAACTGTAATTATTTCAGAGAGATCCAAGAACTTCAATAATATTTTAAAAAAAATGAACTTCACTCATTCTGAGCAAAATCGAATTCAAATCCTCCACGTAGTAAGAGTCCTGTTACAGAAATTTTCCAAGATAACCAACAGCAAGAGTGTAGTTCATTCTGATTCTTAGTCATGAATTTTTTTTTTATTATTTTTTGTAAAACAAGGTGTGAAATTCAACCTCCAACACCAACTAGAATGAGTGCTACATCGAGCTGGACTACCCCCTTAATTCTAAGTGGACTCTCACCTTCAGAAACACCATGCTCATTCTCTTTAAATGAGAATAAGTACATGCTCCTGATTCCTGTGACGAGTGGGAGACAGTGGTGTGCAATGTTGGACCTAGTGGGAGATGGTCCTTGATCAAGGGCTGCCCACTTTTATTTCAAAGTCAATCCTGAAGTAGTGTGAAGTTTGTAAGATGTCAAAATTGACAAACAGAAGATTCTTAACAACAAAAGGAAGAAAGGTTTACAGATATTTATACGACTCTAGACAATATAGATGGACATTTATTAATCATCTGCTGTTAGACAGGACCTTGTTATGAGGCTGTGGAAGATCAGGCTTACTTTGACCTTACAACTGTTTTCCTGCCTACCCCTCTCTAGTGCTAAAGTTGGCATAGATTTATACTCAATTTATACATTAAATTTTCCAAAAAGACTTATTTTAGTTGTTTGTTTATTTATGTGTCTGTGCACTTGTGTGCAGATACTCATGGAAGCCAGGAGCAGGATTTCAGCATCCATTGCTGGAGTTCCACATGTTTCAGGGCTACCTGATGTGAGTGGTAGTGTCCAGTATGCAGACCTCCAGCAAATTAGGCAAAGCTCTTAACTAACAGAACTCTAGCTCCTTCACCATTTATAACAGAAAAAAAAATCCTCAATTATACTTACAGAATACAGCATAATCATTAACAAAGGAGATTTAAGATAATTTAACTGTAAACTCAACCAGAAAATTCTGGCATACCATGTACAACAAACACATGCTCCTTGGAAGGGCAGGATTGTTGCACTTGGTAAGAGTCTCCAGAGGTGAATATTGACTTTGCTATTTAGGACCTAAGTTACCTTACACAGTTGTTTGGTCCCTCTGTGCTTTAAATCCTCTATCTTTAAAGATGAGTGACAGTACTCATGCCACAGGGCTTTAAGAGAATTGAATGCAAAGGTGTGGCAAAAGGTTTCCAGAATAATGCGTTAAATATGTAAAGTGTATATCAAGTTGATGTTTATTATTTATTGTCTATAATCTCCCATGATGTCCAACTTTATCCAAATAGTGTGTTATTTAAGTGAGATCAGAGCTCCTGAAATATACAAAGAGCTATCATCTGATCTGAATTCAAATAGTACTGAGGACTTAAGTCTCAATGGCAGTGTCAAATAGCTACCATTGCTCGAATGTTGCTTGTGTACCCATTTTATAATATTCATTAGGTATATTTAATTCTTAGCAGGATTATGGTTGTCTTTATTGATGTTCATCTAGTTTCACATTCCTTGACATCTGCAGATTAAAGTTCCCAGGTTCCATGTTCATCAGATTCTGGTAGGTTGTGTTACTGGGGAATATTTGTGTGACATTGGAATTGCGTAAAAGAAGAGAAATATCAGGATTTTCCTAGCTTCCGGTGGAGGTTTTGTGTCCTTAAGGACTTGAGTTTCTGCATCTAGCTCTTTCTCTTTCTAATACAGCCTTTAACCTATTTGGCTTTCTAATTCTTTTTAAGCCTTTATGAGTTTTTTCCCCACATTAAATCCTTCTAGTATATGTCACAAACTCAATTTTCTTATCAATATTTTAAGAAAGATAGAAGTTGTTTGCAGTTGTAGATAGAGAAACTGAGCTGCCTGCTAAAAAACCCATGCAGTTAGTTTGCAAAGAAAGCTTTGCATATGTGCTTATTTTATTTTATCTTTTTCAGTGTGGTATTATACTTGAAATACATTTTTATTAGATATTTTCTTTATTTACATGTCATATGATTTCTCCTTTCCCAGTTTCCCCTCCAAAAATAAAAAAACCAAAAACAAAAACAAAAACAAAACCACAACCACAACAAGAACAAATTTCTGTTGCCTCCCCCCTCCCCCTGCTTGCCACTCCACCCTCTCCCACTTATTGGCCCTGGCATTCCTCTACACTGGGGCACAGAAGTAGAGGCTCATAGCCATCCACTGAACTGAGTACAGGGTCCCCATAGAAGGAGTTAGAGAAAGGACCAAAGGAGCTGAAGGGTTTGCAGCCCCTTAGGACAAACAACAATATGAACTAACTAGTACCCTCAGAGCACCCAGGGACTCAACCACCAACCAAGGAGTACACATGGTGGAACTGATTGTTTTGGTAGCATGTGTATAGTAGAGGATTGCAAAGTCGGTCATCAATGGGAGGAGAGGCACTTGGCTCTGTGAAGGTTCTGTGCTTATTTTAAAGTATAAGTGGTTAAACTATTATATTGCACTCAAATGACACTGTTCCTTATGCTTCTGAGAATGGTTTTCATCAGTCCTTTTCATTCCTCTGAAATTAATTGCACCATGGCAAAAGGTACCCATTACCACTCAATGATTTTTTTTCCCCAGTGGCTTCTCAGACCACCTGAGAACAAGAACAAACTATTCGTCTTCGGATGCCTAACATCTGCTACTGTGCTTGAAATTTAGTACAGCCTTAAGAAATATTTATAGAATGAAAGAACAATAATCAGTATCATTGGCAGATCTTAGGTAGTTCCTATTCTTTTTATTTATAGCTTATGAATTTCCTTCACTATTTCTACTATAAATAAGTTGTATCTCAGCCTACATGGTCTCCTTTTATCCAGTGTAATCTATGTATCTATGTATCTATGTATCTGTCTGTCTGTCTCTGCCTGCCTGCCTGCCTGCCTATCTATCTATCTATCTATCTATCTATCTATCTATCTATCTATCTATCTATCTATCTATCTATCTATCTAAAAAAATTATCTTTCCTAAGAGAAGTGCGGATTCCTAGGGATTTATATTCAAGGAATTTTCTCTGGAAACTGAGGTGTCTCAAACGACTTCACTTTTCTCTATAACAGCATAGCTTGTCTTATTCTTTGTTGAATCTTGGTGACTGGAACACAGGTGTTCAATAACTGCTGTAACTGCAAGGCAACAAAGAGAACTAAGGTCATACATGGTCGCTTAGTTGTGACTGGGATTGAGAAGTTAGGTAAATGTTTTATAAACTTAGGACAATGGTTGATTGCATTAAATGAACATTGTTCAGAGAATTTTCATAAATTACTGCTGTGGATATGCCTGAGAAATCATATCAGAAAGTTGAAGTAAATTTTCTTTTTCTTTTCTTCTTTTTTAAAAATTTTGCTTAATTTTTTTTTTTTTTTACAATCCAGATTTTATCCTCCTCCAAGTCCATGCTCCGACTGTTCCACATCCCATACCTTTCCCCCCAGCCCCCATGTCCATGACGATGTCCCCACCCATTCACTTCCAGCCACCACACCTTCCCCCTCCCTGGGACCTCCAGTCTCTTGAGGAGTAGATGCATTTTCTCTGACTGAGTCCAGACCCGGCAGTCCTCTGCTGTATGTGTGTTGGGGACCTCATATCAGCTGGTGTGTGCTGCCTGGTTGGTGGTCCAGTGTCTGAGAGTTCTCGGGGGTTAGTGGTCCAGTGTCTGACCAGGGTCCAGGTCAGCTGAGAAGGCTGGTCCTCTTACACCTCAAATTTGGTGTTTGCTACTGGACTGAGCTACTGATATTCTGACAACAAAGATTGGACTTGACCCTAAAAAAAACTATTTCTAAACAGGTCTCCTTTCCTGTGTCCTAATAACCTTTCTTTTCCACTACCTCTAGTGGTTGGTGGGGTATAAAAGAGGTTGAACCCTTATTAAAGTAGATTGAGAAGAAATTATGCCTACAATTCTCCTAGGCAGTTACTTACAAGGTGAGTCAGAATAAAAGGACACAAACTTTTTTTATTATATATTTTCTTTACTTAAATTTCAAATTTTATCACCTTTTATTTCCCCTCTGGAAACATCCTATCATATTTCCCCTCTCCATGCTCACCAACATATCCACTCCCACTTCCCTGTCCTGGCATTACCCTATACT
Organism: Mastomys coucha; assembly: GCF_008632895.1. Taxonomy (NCBI): domain Eukaryota; kingdom Metazoa; phylum Chordata; class Mammalia; order Rodentia; family Muridae; genus Mastomys; species Mastomys coucha. The sequence continues at coordinate 135,959,736 of NW_022196903.1, read as the reverse complement.
GGGGGGGGGGGGCATCAAGCCTTCACAGGACCAAAGGCCTCTATTCCCATTGATGTCCAATAAGGCCATCCTCTGCTACATATGCAGCTGGAGCCATGGGTCCCTCCATGTGTACTCTTTGGTTGGTGGTTTAGTCCCTGGGAGCTCTGGGGGGTACTGGTTGGTTCATATTGTTTTTCCTCCTATGGGGCTGCAAACCCTTCAGCTCCTTAAGTCCTTTCTCTAGTTCCTTCATTGGGGACCTTGTGCTCAGTCCAATGGTTGGCTGAGAGCATTCACATCTGTACTTATCAGGCACTGGCAGAGCCTCTCAAGAGACAGCTCTATCAGGTTCCTGTCAGAAAGCACTTGTTGGTATCCACAAGAGTGTCGGGGTTTGGTAACAGCATATGGAATGGATCCCCAGGTAGGGCAGTCTCTGGATGCTCTTTCCTTCAATCTCTGCCCCACACTTAGATGAAAACTTTCTATTAAAATATATTCTATTTCTCCATCCAAGGGAGATTTATTCATCCCCCATTGAGACCTCTTTGTTACTTAGCCTCTCTGGTCTATGGATTGCAGATATCTTTCACTTAACTGCTAATGACTACTTATAAGTGTCTACATACCTTGGTTGTCTTTCCAGATCTAGGTTACCTCACTCACAATGATTTTCTTCTAGTACCATACATTTGCCTGCAAATTTTATGATGTCATTGTTTGTAATAGCTGAGTAATATTCCATTTTTAAGAAAATATTTATGGTACTGTAAAATTGTTCTTATTCAAGTGATTGTATGTGTGTGTGTGTGTGTGTGTGAGTGTGTGAGTGTGTGTATGTGCATGTACAATGTCAATGTATTTATGGCTTTGGATATATATATATATATATATATATATATATATATATATATATATATATGTAGGCATGTGCAGGTACACATATACAAGTATGCATATTTCAGAGGCCAGAAGTCAATGTTGAAAGTCTTTCTGTACAATGCTCAATCTTAGGTGTTTTGATGGGGTCTCTTCACTGAAACTGTTGATGGTTCACTCAGTCAAAGTGACAGGTTGGCGTACTGCAATAATACTGCTGCCTGGATGCTTGTGGGACTGTAACGGTTCAAGATTCCTAAGAAAGGTTCAAGGAAGCTTCAGCCCAGGGAGCTTCAATCCTTCATTAATGAGCATGGTAGGAGTTGGCTACCTCCCTGCCTCCCAACCTGGCACCATAAAATTGGTTCCCACCACTATCAACTCCTTGTAAGAATTTACTACCTTGACAGTTTTGAGGCCTTAATTCTTATTTGACTTTACAAGGTTTCCCCCCCAAACCCTATAGACCTTGAATATACAGATGAAGCATCTTCCAAGCCCTGCCCTGGGCAATGGTCCATGGCCATACAAGCCTTGCACAGGAGACCCTGGCTACCTCCCTAGGGAAATTAAAACCACATTCCCCTAATAATAAATCTCATCACCAAAGCTGTTCCTGGGTGTGTTTTTTGCCTTGGTGCTCATTGCCAACCAAGATCCTGCAATGCCTTTACCTATGATCAGCTAAATATTCCTCCCTCTAGTTCATCCTAGTACACAACAGGGCTGGCTAATCCAAGGGAGAAAACAGAAACGGGGTATCACGTCCTTCCAGTGTTGTTACAGGCATGTGCAGAGAAGCCCAGATTTTCACTTGGAAGCTAAAATTTTGAACTTATCTCTTCAAGATTAGGAATAAAGCCCTTTGCCCATTGAACCACCTTTCCAGTTGTGCTGAACAGTTTTATAACAACTTATCCCAGACTAGAGTTATTTGCAGACCAATGGTCTAATCTATGCAGCATTTTCTTGATTGATGATTGATGTGAGGGCCCAGCTCACTGTGGAGGGACCATCCCTAGGCAGGTAGTCCTGGAATAAATAAGAAAGCAGGCTGAACAGTCATTATGAGCAAAGCAATAAGCGGCATTCTTTCATGATTTTGTAAGACTCTGATGAGCCTTAGCTAATGGGGCCCCTTGAATGAGCCACACAGAGCAAAAGGAATTTATTGTTCCAGTGCGTTGGGGTTGTCATGCCCCTGAAGGAGAGGCATTGACCCCAGGCAGCCCATTCAACCAGCTTTTATACAGTTTCCAGGGGTGGAATAGAGCATCAGCAACTAGGCACACTGTGATTGGCAGAACAATGTGACTTAAACTGATTGGTCCTTAGGGAATGAGGCAGCAAGGGCTCCTCTTATCTGTGGGTGGTCAACAGTTGGTTCCCCCTGTGGTCTATCTTAGGAATGTAATCAGCTTCTTGCTTCAGGAAGGGAGGGGAGCTGACGTGCTTCATGACCTCTCTTTCCAGGTAAGCACAGAAAAAGTGGTTGGCCCCTAACACTGATGGGTCTGCTACCTGCTTCTCCGATCTCGGGGGCACACATATGTGGGGATTTCTCACAGGACACTCCTCATATTTGGGTGTCTGTATCCTAAGCCCTACCCTCCAAAGCCACTTCTGGGACACGGTTTATATTCATAAGCCCATCGTCCTCCACATTTGAGCAATCCCTCTCCCTGTGTCTCCTGGATGGGGACACCTCAGGAGTCAAGGCCTAACACTAAATTATAGAGATCAAAGATAAGGTCCAGGCACCAGATACAATGTAGGTGTTCCTCTATAGTGGACCAAGCCACACCCCAGTGGCTGAGAGCACCTGCCAAGTCACCCTGGTAGGGTTGCGGGGGCTGCTGAGGCACAGTGATGGAAGATACACCATAGCCATCTCATGGTTTCTCTGGCCTTGCAGAAGGGGATTGCTTGAGTGTCTGGTTGCTATCCAGTTGGTGTAAGGCACAGGTGTTGGTCTGACATGAGTTATGTGAACTCAGGCAGTTACTCCATTCACTTTAAGGGAGGTTGGGGTGGTCAGTAACACCAGGAATAGCCCTTTCCACTTTGCTTCCAAGTTTTTAGCATGATGCCTCTGAACATATACCCAATCTCCAACTTGGGGTACCTACGTTATATAGGGCACTAAGTTTAGGCCACAATTCATGGTGGCTGATATGGAAAGCTTGCAATCAAGCCAAAAGATCCTGGTCAGCCTGAAAAGTCACTCTGGAAGGATCAAGAGCCAGGGTCAAGGGAGCGGGGGTTCCCATACAGAGTCTCAAAAGAGGTAAGGTTAAAATGGTAGGTAGGGGGTTTCCAGGCTCAGAACAGGGCTAGGGTAAGTAGCACCACCCAGTCTATGCCAGTCTCCAAGGTCAAATTAGTTAAGGTCTTTTTTGGGGTTCTGTTGGTTCTTTCTACCTGCCCTGAGCTCTGGGGACGGTATGCATAATGGAGCTTCCAATTAGTCCCCAACTTACCTTAGAAACAAAAGCAGGACTGTTGTCTGGCCCAATTACCTTGGACACTCTGAACCTCGGGAAAATTTTCCTCTAATATCTTCTTGGCTACCGTGGTAGCTGTTTCCTGCTTGGAAAGCCTCAACCCATTCAGAGCAAGGATCTGCAAACACTAAAAGGTACTTTTAGTATAAAAGGTAACCATGTTTTCCTAGCTTAACTTCTGTAAAATCCACCTAGCAATATATTCCAGGCTGTTCGCCCCTAGGTCTTTTGTCCTGTTTACTCTTGGCTGCATAAGCATTCACTTACTGGCATACCTTACACTCTTCTACTATCTCTCTGGCCCATTATGTATGCATTAGATCCCTTAACTGCTTGGGTAAGCTTTTGATTCCCTAAATGAGTCTATCTTTGCATTTGGCCTAGTAAGACTATTGCTTGCTTTCTGGGGAGCATAGTGTTTCTCTCTTGTGTGCACCATTGCCCTTCCTTCTCTAGGGAATAGCTCATAGGGTGGCTAGCAGCATGAGTCCTTCCTTTTTCAGTATAATCTAAGTGAGACCATCTCTTAGTCCAGTCCTATTTTCCTGCAGGTTTCTCTTGCAGGCATCTAACTGGGATAGGCTCCTGCATAGCCACTTCTGGAGCCAGTTGATCTGCCTGGTTATGAGTCTCTTCCCTACTGACTTCCTGGGGAATGAATGATACTCACAGTTGCTGGCTTCATCAGGGTAGCCAAGAAACCCAATATTTCCTGTTTGTTTTTTATTTCTTTTCCCTCTGATGTGAACAGTCCCCTCTCTTGGTATAAAGCCCCGTGGACATGGACTGTGGCAAAGGCAAACCTGCTATCCGTGTAGATGTTAATTTTCTTGCTGGCCCTAAGTTCCAAGGCCTTGGTGAGGGCAATTAGCTCCACTTTGCTTGATGAAGTGCCAGCGGTAGAGATTCTGCCTATCTGATATTTGTGCCATCCATCACAGCAGCACCCATTTGTCTCTGAAAGCATGGAGAGAACTGCTGCTGTCTGTGAAGCATGTAGCCTTGGCTCCCGGCAGGGCTCAGGTGGACAGCTCTTTCTTCCACCCATGGGCTCTCCCTTTCTGCCAGTTAGCCGTGATCCATTTGGCAGGAAGTGTATCTGGGCCTCCATCTTGGAGAGTAAACCTCACCCGACCAGACGGTAGGGACAGTCTGGGATGACTGTAAATGAATGGGATATGTGGCCCATTTCTAGGTCCACTGTTCTTTGAGTAGTCCATGAATATATTTTGTTGCCAGTGGCTCCTTGGACCCAAGATTCCTTTCTTGGAAATGGGGCCATCAGCTTGGAGGAGGACCGAGTGTTGAGCCCCTTTGTTCACCAAGAATTGAGTGGATTTCCCCTCCACTCTCAGAGTTACCCTGGGTTCAGGGAGGGGGTTTGAACCTCATCCTCCCTAGTTGCTGTCTTCTTCCAGGGCTAACACTTTCACCATTTGGGGGTGATTTTCCCAAGTCCTGGGATTTCCCACCCCTGACTTCCATTTGTTAGGACACTCTCAGGCCCAGTGGCTTCTCTCCTTGCAATATGCACACTGGTCATTTTCAAGGGGTTTTCTGTCTCTCTTCTCTGCTTTCCCTAACTACTGTAGGCAGGACTCTCTGTAGATTCCTCCCCTGTTACTTTTATTTCTTTCTCTTTCTCTTCTTCTTCTCCTCTTCTGTCTCCCTGTTATGGTAGACTTTCTTAGCAACCGGTACTAAATCTCCCAATGGCTTATCCCGTAGTCTCTATAGCCTCTGAAGCTTTTTCCTGATATCTCTACTAGCCTGGTCTATAAAAGCCATAGTCATAGTAGCTCTGTGCTCCTTGCTACTGGCGTCATAGGGTGTATATTGGCTGCAGATGACTCATCTGGTCCCTGCTTAACCTCATGTACCTTGGTCAAATTTATGGGTCGTCGCTGTGTGGCCCCATTGAGACCTAACAATGGAGTCTGGCGGTAGACTGTCAGGTACTCCTTACCTCCTGCCACATTAAAGTCATAGTCAGGTTTATTCAGGGAAAGCCTGCTGTTGACAACAGCCTGGTCAGTCAATGGTGCCCTC
>NW_022196903.1:135926769-135954312 GCF_008632895.1 Mastomys coucha | reverse complement strand
TGTCTGAGGGGGCATTCTTCCTGGCTTCCTGCATTATCACCTCTCTCTTCAATTGTGAAGAGAACTCTCATGCGTTGTTGGATATCATCCTAGGTGGCCCAATGAGTAAACAAAACAGTCTCAGAGAGATTAATTGGCCCCCTTGGGGTTATTTGAAAAGGATGGGGGTGGGGGTTGTTGATCCTTCCAGTTGAACAAGTTGGCCATAACGAAGGACCAATATTGCATAGCCTGATTGCCCTTTTCTAGAGGCCTATATGCTGTCAGTGAGAGAGCCACTATGGTATCAGGGGAGGTGGCTCTCAGATTTTGGGTCTCCATGGCAGGACCAGAAAGTTGGAGATGTCCTCTTGCTCCTCCCTCTGGTAAATTGGGGTACAATGGCCCTGGTCCCATATGGGCTGAAGATCCCAGAGCCAGTGCTGGTGCTGGCGGGGCCATGGGGGCAAGGGTAAGGGGTTATGGAGGTGTAGGGTCTTGAAACAACAGATCTGCTCTTGAATGGTCTCAGATGATCGACTTCTTCTCAGGTCCAGATCCTTCCTTCCATGCTTCCCTCTCTCTGATGGCAAGAACCTTTGAGTTGGGGCTTGGGGGAATGAAAGGCTTTTATCCATGGGGTAGGGGGAGTTCCTCCACTAGATCCTTCCAGGTAACTATATAGGGCACTTGGTCTGAGTGCCTGAGGAGTCCTGGCCTAAAGACTAGTTCCACTACTGCTTTGATCTACTGTTTTGGTCATCTGCAAGTCAAAGGTCCCTACTGGTGGCCACCCTATTCTGAAGGTGGACCATTTGGAGAACTAACTTTCCCTTCTTTACTACTACTGGCAAGTTTTCTCCTCCAGTGGTTAACTAGGATGTTAACAGGGTAGATTCAGTGGTCAGTCCAAGTCCAAGAACACAGAACGAGATAACCAACAACATCAAACACAGAGAAAGACAACCAACACACAGACAGCTCATCCCTGCTATGGGCAGACATCCAAATCCAAGAACACAGAGAAAGACAATCAACATACGGTTCATCCCTCCTCAGGAGTAGAACCAGGTGACTCAGTAGGCTTATGCTGGGGCTGGATCTAATGGAGGGGAGTCCTCCCAACTCCCTCCAGGGGACCTGGAACATTCTCCAGGCTCCCCATGGTCTCTATGTTAAGACATATCTGTCCCCAACTCTTGACCATAGCAAACTGAAAGTTCAGACAGGTTTACAAATTCAGATTTTGACAAACAGTGAGACAGACAAAAACTGTGGTATCTGCTGGAGACTTCTAATTTACCGCTCTCTGCTGTGTCCCCACAGGGGGTAGAATTCCTGGCCTATAAGACTCTGACAAGTCTTAGGTACTTGGGACCCCCTGAGTGGATCACACGGAGCGGGGATGGATGCAAAAGTAAGATGAATTTATTGTTCCAGTCCACTGGGGTTGTCATGTCCCTGAAGGAGAGGCATTAGCCCCAGGCAGCGCATTCAGCCAGCTTTTATATATTTTCCAGGGGTGGAATAGAGCATCAGCAACTAGGCACAACCATCACACTGTGATTGGCAGAACAGTGTGACTGTTAAACTGATTGGTCCTTAGGGAATGTAGTAGCAAGGGCTCCTCTTATCTGTGGGTGGTCAACAGTTGGTTCCCCCTGTGGTCCATCTGAGGGATGTAATCAGCTTCTTGGTTCAGGAAGGGAGGAGAGCCAATGTGCTTGATGACCTCTCTCTTCTAGGAGGGGAGGGGTGCCTGGTAGAATTTTCCAAAGGTTCTGAGCCAACCTCTACAGTCTCTGCATTGGCTCCTGTATCCAGCCTCCTGCTTTGAATTTCTGACCAGATTTCCCCCAGTGATGAACTATGCAATAGAACCTGTAAATACAGCAAACCCTTTCTTCTCTAAGTTGATTTCAGTCCTTGTGTTTTATCACAGCAATAGAAACCTTAACTAAAACAACTTAGCCCTAAGAGAGTTTATTTTTTCAGTGAATTACTTGTAACAGATCTGTAAATAATTTAACTCATACTGAGGTGCCTTCTTTAACCTTGATATGAGGCTTTGTTTCTAGTTTCATTTTAACTTGTTACATCATGTTTTGTTGATGGGAGGGAGCACTGCTTATTCAAAGGAAAATTAAAAGGAGTTGATTTGTCAGAGAAGGGAGATTGAGTGAAGGGACTGTGAAAAGTGGATAGAGGAAACACTGTTGTTGGCATGTAATACATGAGAGAAAAATAAAAAAAATATGAAAAACAATTTAATGTTACAAATGAAAAATAATTTATATTTCAGTAAATAATTTAGCCACTTTGTATTTTCTGGAAAAGTTAGCAGTTGGATTTTTGAAGTAGAGTTATCCTTAAGCAGTCAGAAGATAACATGGAAGAACCTGAGAAAAAAGCTGCAACTCATGGGGTCAGATGCTTTGCCAAGGTCAAGGTATGGATTGTTGCTATGTATGCATGTATACACTCATAGAAGACTTTTAAAGCAAGCACTGAAGGTGACTATAATACTACTCAGTTTACATGAATGTTAATAGATGTGTTGTTAATTCCTTGACTTAAAGAAATTGATTTAATATTAGGGATATCTAACCAGGATTATTCATCCAGGAAAGTTAGAGAGTTTTAGAAGGTGTTAAAGAAGGATGTGGTTTAATATGTTTTAAGTATGTATTATATACTGATACAACTTTGTCTGACGTCAAAGATGAATCTGTATTCACTCAGTATTAACTCAGCCTTCAGGGATTTCTGACAGAAGATCAGAGGTCACAGTTAGGAAACAGTTCCCTGCAGAAGACCTCTGTTGATTAATATGTAAAGACTTTATGATCGGGTGAGAAAAATATTTTTTCAAGTTTTGGCAATATAACAATAATTATTTTGTAAGAATGTTGTATTTTTGGTTGTTTTTCAGTATTTTAGATACAATCATTATTCTCATGGCTCCAAATTCATTTTTACATCACAAAATGTGAACATATATTAACCCAGGAAATTTGAGTACTGGCCTAGTTTCTACAGAGTCAGGCAAACATTCCTCTCTGAGATGCTGACTTATATCATAAGTTATCCTACCAAAAGTTCAGTTTACTCAATTATACATTTTACCTATTAAAAGCTCATTTTATATTATAATATTGATGTTATGAAAAGTGCTAAAACAATTATTTTCAAAGGCAAAAGTTAGAACTAGCTGCTTAAAAATAATCAGATTTCTCTCCTTCCTTGAATTTAGAACTATCTAGAATGTTAGGGTAGTCAAAAGATATACAGTACCCATACTGAAATTTCTGCTTCCTAAATTTAGAAATATAGTATTTAAGAAAAGACTCTCAGAACAGGAAATATCATGGCCTTCATGGTTTTCATGGCCTTCAGTTTTACATATACTGGTGACCTCACCAGATACAAATGTTCAGTTCTAACTCAATGTCTACAGAGAAGGCCCTGGTTAAACTACATGGGAAAAAATGTAAACCAAAATTTATGAACTTTGGGAAAAAAAGCTAGGAATAAGGGTGTTGATAGGAAAGAGAGGTAGAGAAGTGAGGAGGCAATGGATAATCAGATCATATCATCTATGTATGAAATTAAAAAAAGGCAAATTTAATCAGTAAAACTTACTAAAGAAAATGAATGAAAATTTCTTAGGGAGGCTGGAGAGATACCTAGATCAGTAATATTCTTGCAGTAGAGGCTGGAGGGTCTGAATTCATTCCCTAAGGCCTACATACAAACCATGCCTATGGGTTGTCACATAACTTTGATTCCAGCAGGAGGAGATGGGAGTCAGGCTGATAGATATTGGAGACTCAGTGAAGAGTCAGCCTTGCCTCCTGGGTGAATTCCAGGCTGGTGAGAGGCCCCGTTTAAAAAAATAACAAAGTACAAAGCTTTAGGAATTATACCTGAGGTTGTCTTCTAGTCTCCCTGTGTGCATATGTAAACATGAATTCATTCTGCATAAGAATGCACACCTACCCCCCCCCACACACACACACAAAGGTGGGGGATGAAAGAAATTAAGAGACAGAAGGAAAGTTACCTAGTGAGCCTGAAAAATTTGCTGAAAAGTTTGCTGTGCAGGAGTTTCTTGCAGACTCTAGAGTGCTGAGGTGGAAAGTCAGTGGGACTAGCTTTACAACCACTGATGTTATATAGCATTAGATCTAAGTGAGCATGGCCACTGTCTTTCACTTTCTGAGAACTAACAGGATCGCTTTCTTCTGCAAAATGTTAGTGAAACAAATGACCTCTCAAGTATGGTTGTTTTTTTTAAATTTTGGTACATTTTGCTTTAAATATAGGACTTGAATTATAAAGCTCATATGAAAATTATTGTCAATCATGTCCTCTTAAGGATTTACAGCGAGAGGTAAGAACATCACTGCAAGTGGAATTTGGCATACTTTAAACTATACTGAACTTGGTATTCACTTTTTCCATTTTTTTGCATTTGTTTTTACTCAAGTTTATCCAAATTACATAGTCCTTGTGACAATAAGTTTACAAGTAAGAAATAGTAGTCCAGTACAGTATTATATACATATTATTACAGATGATATAGTATAGAAATTTGGTTGATGACAAATAGATGATAAGTTGAGGAAACTAGGAAGCTAATTCATTACATCACTCAAGGTGAGTTATAGGTGAATTTTTAGTTACTAGTTACATCACGCAAAGTGAGTTATCAGTCGTAGACATGTAGTGAGAGTCTTAACTATACACACCCATGCTTTATCTAACACACTAGGAACACCAAAAAGGCTCTACCTTGGATTTCTATGCCATGAGCATCACTTGGACAGATAATATTCAACAAGAAAGAAAAAAAAAAGGGTCACTTCACTATGGCATTTGTTCACAGTAGAGAGAATTTGGCTTGAGCAAAAGAATGCAGAGAAAGAGGACAAAGTGTTGAACTGGCACAGGACATCCAGAAACATGTCATTCCTGCATAGAGAACATAGCAGGCCTACTGTAGGCACAATGCTTTGGTGTAATGTTGTATTCTCCCCTTACCCTTCCTTAAGAGGATAGCACTTGTCCTGCAGCTAACAGTATAGTGCTGAAGCCCCATCAATAGCTGTGTCTTACATAGAACAAACCCATGTCTTTCTGTATGAAAAAATACACTGATAAAAGAGCAAAGCCTTTTCTATCAACAACGTAACTGCTAACTGGCTATTCTACCTGCATGTCCAGAGCAAGGACAGCATAGCAGAGGGGAGATTACACTTTAAAGTTTCCTGAATGTTCAAGGGATGTTTATGTTGGATACCGTCATCCATCTCATGGTGGAGGCTGTTTTGCCAGTAGATGACACATACGTAATCAGAAATCAAAGTTTTCTTTTTCTCCCTAAACATTTTTTTCTTAGATGTTTCTGATGGCATTAACATGTGCATATGTATCCAAATCACTATCAGGAACTTACACGATTTCCATGCTCACGCAAATAGAGAGACAGTTCGGTATCCCCACATCTGTAGTTGGACTCATCAATGGGAGCTTTGAGATAGGTGAGTTAAATTTATATTCATTTACATATATATATGGTTTGGTTGTAAAATAGCCACTTATATAAATATCCTCATGATAGTACCTACTTTGTAGCACATACTCTTGATATTGTCCCTTTTTATGATGAGTGGAAGATAGAGTTTTAATACCTACTTCTGTCATGTGATAAACCAAAGAGATGGTAAAGACTTCCTTGGTATCTTAAATGGTAAGTATAAATGTCTGGAGTAACTCGTGTTCCAAAGGAGAAAGCAAATGTTTCTCTTTCCCCTGCTGTGTCTCTTCTATTCACTAGAGAAGATGAGGAAGTTTTCCTGTGTTTGAGTTCTGTCACACACAGTTCCTAAAATGGGTGGATGAACTTCAACTCAGGATTTTTGGTGATGAAGTGGGAGATGAGAGTACCAAGGCTGAAGAACAAAGAGATTCCATCTATAAACAAAGTGAGCTTTGTTTAATGGTAGTTTTTATTTCCTTTGCCTGGAGTCTGCCTGGCCTAGCATGGGCTGATGAGGAAAACAGAGGACTTAAAGGTAGCTTAAAGATTGATGGTCTTGGGCCTTTAAATTCTCTAAGTATGGTGAATGACGAAGCCACTATCTTTTAACAAGTCCTAAGAACTTGCTTATTCTGGGTTTAAAACCTGCTGACTTGGGCATTTAATACCTGGAACCTAAGAGGAGGGAATTAAGTAAACTATTAATTTCTAGGCTTCTTTTTCCTCTTGCTCAGAAGGCATACCTCTGCTTGTCAGACAAGAGGGACATCTAGAGAAATATACTTTCTGAACCAGGAGAAGAGAGTCACTCATAGAAGGAAAAACTTTTATACAAGCAAATATGCAAAAAGTCATATACATTCATATACAAATTCATGCACACATGCACATAAACCATCATGCAAAACAGTTGAGCCCAGCTATTTACTTATCTCATGATTATATACGTACACACACACATCTGTAATTACATATGCATAAAGAGCAAAAGCCCAAGCTCCAGGCAGAAAGAACTTACTCATTCTGGATAAAATTTGAGCTCCAATCTTTATTGCTTAGAGAAAGAAAAGATTTCTATCTTTTATTGCTAAATGAATTAAACCCAAGTCTGTAAGGTTTTGTCCTCCTTAGTAAGACTAAAGCTGCTTCCCATTTCACCAGTGTCCCAGGCTTTCAGAGGAGTCAGGATGAATGCCTTACACAGACCTTACACAGATTCTGCTAATGTTCTATGCAACAAATATGGCTCACTTATTATCCAAGGTCCTACCAGACACATTGTGCTAGAGAAGAAAGTCTTTGGAAGGAGTAAAGGTTTTTCTAGAAGACATGGACAGGTAAATATGAAGGTAAATTGTGGAGGGCAAAAGTGTCAAATCATTTCTGTGGGGATGAAGTTAGCCCAGCTTATAGAAAGTTAGAAGTTGTTAGAACATGAGCCTGGAGAATTGTGCAGGGATGAGAAATGAGTAGAGATCATGGCTTGTTGTGAAGTATGTCTTTTATAACTCAGAGTGCCAGTATAGGGTTAGAAGTAGATATTGATCTTCCTATGCTGAGAACTTATCATGAAAACTCACTGACATATCAGGATAATATTTAGTTGCACAGAATTGAACTATGTAGGGAAAGAGGAAGCTGGTTAAACTAAGTAAAATTGTCAAATCATTTAAACAGCCTGTCAGAAAGAAAGATTTGTGACCTTGGGTGCAGGCTCGGCAGCCAGTCCCATAACACCCAGAGGAAGCTCCACTCCCAGGTGCTCTGACACACTCAGGATCAGAGGTAAGGAGGACCCAACATCTGTCCCAACAGCAGGAGTAACTGGGACCTGCGGGACCAGGCACACAGGAACTCCTCCAGCAGAGTGGCTCGGGTTCCTTCCAGTCTCTCTGGGCTGGTGTCCTGAGCCAACCTTGGGTGCAGGCTCTGCAGCCAGTCCCACAACACCCGGAGGAAGCTCCACTCCCAGGTGCTCTAATAATCACAGAGTCACAAGATCCCAGATTCACAGGATCACAGAGACAGCCTGACTTTGAGGAGTTCTGACACAACCAGGATCACAGGAAGGATTTAGCAAGGGCAGGTAGCACTAGAGGTAACTAGATGGGGTGGGGGGAGCAAGCATAAGAAAATAAACAGCACAAACCAAGGTCACTTGCCATCATCAGAACCCAATTCTCCCACCGTAGCAAGTCCTGGACACACCATCACACCGGAAATGCAAGATTTAGATCTAAAATCACTTATCATGATGATGATACAGGATCTTAAGAAAGACACAAATAGCACCCTCAAAGAAATACAGGAGAATACAGGTAAACAGCTAGAAGCTCTTAAAGAGGAAACACAAAAATCCCTTAAAGAACTACAGGAAAACACAATCAAACAGGTAAAAGAAATGAGCAAAACCATCCAGAATCTAAAAATGGAAATAGAAACAATAAAGAAATCAGAAAGAGAGACAACCCTGGAGATACAAAACCTAGGAAAGAAATCAGGAATCATAAATGCAAGCATCGCCAACAGAATACAAGAGATAGAATAGAGAATCTCAGGGGTAGAAGACACCTTAGAAAACACTGACACAACAGTCAAAGAAAATGCAAAAAGCAAAAATCTCCTAACCCAAACCATCCAGGAAATCCAGGACACAATGAGAAGACCAAACCTAAGGATAATAGGCATAGAAGAGAGTGAAGACTCCCAATGTAATGGGTCAGTAAATATCTTCAACAAAATTATAGAAGAAAACTTCCCTAACCTAAAGAAAGAGATGCCCATGAACATACAAGAAGCCTACAGAACTCCAAATAGACTGGACCAGAAAAGAAATTTCTCCTATCACACAGTAATCAAAACACCAAATGCACTAAACAAAGAAAGAATTTTAAAAGCACTAAGGGAAAAAGGTCAAGTAACATATAAAGGCAGGCCTATCAGGACTACACACCAGACTTCTCACCAGAGACTATGAAAGCTAGAAGATCCTGGCAGATGTCATACAGACCTGACAAGAACACAAATGCCAACCCAGGCAACTATACCCAGCAAAAAGATATTCCATGACAAAACAAAATTTACATAATATCTTTCCAAAAATTCAGCCCTACAAAGGATAATAGATGGAAAACATCAACATAAGGAGCAAAACTACACCCTAGAAGAAGCAAGAAAGTAATCTTTCAACAAATCCACACAAATCTAATTCCACCTCTTACAACAAAACCAACAGGAAGTGACAATTACCTCTTCTTAATATCTTAATATGGAAATTAATATTACCAACATATCCTAAGCGATTGAAATACAAAAATATGAGGAATTAGAAATTTGTTGATTGTCATCCAATGGTCTCTCTAATTTGATAATTGGAGAAGTAGGTCTAATATTGTATAATCTACATATACTTTCAGCTTGTTTGTGACAGTGTCTTGCTGTGTACAACATAAGGGTCTTGAAATCTTTCTTCTCCTATCTCAGCCTCTCTATTAGTAGTATCGTTTATTTCATGTTTTTACACTACACTATGGTTTTCAGAACAGCTTATATATTTAAAAAGTATTTATATACCCAAGGGAGACATACGCAGTTAACTTGGCAGGTGGCTTGTAGGAAAGAGAACAACAATGAGTGAGACTGAATGCTTTGCTTGACATTTGTAGCTCTTGTATCAAGTTTGAAGGAGAGGACTTTACAAGTTACTCTTTCTCTGAGATGAATTATTTTCCAAATTATCACAGTCAATGAACCAGATTCTTACCCACACCTAATGTCTGTGCCACCCTCCAAGCAGAACCATTGCTCACTGAAGCAGTTGGTGAATGACTTTATAGATAGACTATCTCAATACACACACCATTTCTTAAATGAATGTAACCTGTTCTCTGTGGCCTGAGAATAAAGTCACCCACTCAAGTCAAATAGTTTTGACCATAGTAGGAAGTCTGTATCCAAAAATCGTGCCTTCAATTCATTCCTTCGTGTAGCAGAACTGTCAACTCTCAGCTACGATGGAGGTAAAATCCTTTGGTGATGTGAGGATCATTGAAGTACAACCTTATTACAATGAAATCCAATGTCTAAAAGTTATTTTTATTTTGGGCTTGTACCACAGTAAGACCCAAGACTTTGAACTCTACTAAATACAAAACAAACAAACAAACAAAAAGACTTTATAGATTTAAGTTCATTTAAGAAAATACTAGTAGTGATGTATTATTTTGAAATATACAGTTAAGATGTTTGGAGTTATTTAAAATTTATACTAAGAAAAACGTATGTATTTTCAGTATTGCTATAGACAAACATCTCTATAATACTGTTAAATTGATTGTTGTTTTATATCAAACAACTTTTATAGTACCCATTTTTATTGTAATAATATTTTATAAATTTTATAGTATATGACAATAAAGATATTGTAGGTATTAAAGAGGGGGTCTCTGGGAGGAGTTGGGGTACAAAAGGGAAACAAGAATATGATTTAATTCTATTTACTTAAAATATGATTTTAAATGTTAACAAATTCAGACAAATTGAAATCATGTAACTTTTCTCATTATAATGCAATAAAAGTTAAAGGAAATTAAAAACAGAAAGAAAGATTTGTGCTTTTAAACAACGAAGTGAATATAATCTAGATCTGATTTTTAAGTAGTTATTGTCTCCATGACATTTTGCAATATTTACAACAACCATAATATCATATACCACTATTTATACTTTTAGTGGTAAAAGAATTGTGGCTGCTCATGTCACTGTTGCTCTGTACTTCACTATGAACAGGAATGCTAACACCAAGCTAATGATTATTGAAAATAATTCTCACTCAAGTTTATGGAAAACTTTAATATCTTGGTAAACAATAAACTCTGTGAACTCACTGAATTATAGACTAAAGTTAAACAATTCCACTTAAAGAATAATATTAACTATTTGCATCACCAGTCACTATGACAGATGATTTTAGGGGAAGTCTTTCATAGAAACAATTATGAGAGAGAGTAATTCACACTGGCTAGCGAAAGTAGCATTTGATGAGCATTCCCCAGGCAGTTTTGCAAGCAACTTGACCCTAGCCTGGTCAATAACTTATCTCTCTCCACACCTTCATGCCACTATTTGACAACATAGCGAGACATTGTAAAAGGTAAACTCAGCCGAATGTGAAGAGGGAATCAATAGATACTTTAGACATGATTTTGTACATTCAGAGGTACACAGCTATTGACTAGAAAGATAGACAGAGAGCTCAAACAGTGAGTATATTGGGACATTATCTTTTGCATGATGACTTTATTAATGGGGCACTTTAGAAACAGAGACAGGCTGTAATAAAAATAATAAGAATATGGAGTTTGGGCAAATGCCACTCTAAACAATACAACATCTCTTCTACAGAGCAGACTAGAGAGAAAATAGGATAGGAAGAGAAACAAAATCTTCATAAATCTTTCAAATATGTAAGACCAATTAGAGATTTGCCAACTCATCAAAAAAGAATGCTTAAATTTTCTGATCTTTCCTTTATGTATTATATGAACAGGGCAAACATTCTCATCAATGAAAACTATGTAGTTTGTAGAGAACTTACTTATGTATTTAGTTCTATTCAATCTCTTTTCTGTGTGAATAATACTAGTGATTGAACTTGGGTCCTCAAACACATAAGACATGCATTCTCCCACTCTATCCCCAGCCTCTTTATTTACTTTTCTTTTTTCTTTTTTTAGAAATCTCAATAAGTTGCTCATGCTGTTGTATTTTATAAAAAATAAAGAAAGTCAAGGATATGCTTGATAGAGGTATGGTATGGTGAATTAGAAGCAGGGGGGGGGAACTCCATGGGCCCATGGTGGGGCACTCCTTCCCTCTGAGGTCCCAGCCATAAAATGATTATAGTATGGAATAGAGTTTATTTAGGGCATGGCAAGAGGAGTTGATGCCGACAAAGGCAGAGAGAAGAGGAGAGAAGAGGAGAGGCCAGCTAGGAACACATGGAGAGAGAAGGGATATAGCGGAAAAGAGGGAGAAGGGGAAGGGAGGGAAGGGACAGAGAGTAAGAGAATAAGAAGATAAGAAAGAGTGAAAAGGAGTCAAACAACCTCTTTTATAGTGAGTCAGACACATCTGGATGTTGCTAGGTAACTGTGGGGCAGAGCCTAGAAGAAATGCTAGCATTCCTCCCTTTTGGTTTAATTAAAAAAAAAAAAAAGAAAGAAAGAAAAACCTAGACAGAGGTGATGGTAAAGCAGGAATAGGGTCATCTTGATCTTTAGCTATGTCCTGCTGACTTATGGGGCTACATGTGTCTGAGAAAGCTAAGAAAGTGGGTATGGAGGTGTTGATCTGGTCTTAGGAGAGTTGGCTATTTCCTTGCTGTCCACAGTCTGTGAAGCCATTTGTCCATAGAAGAAGTGGGTCTAGTAGAAGCATCTGTGTCTGTGAGAGTAGATTGGAACATCTGTGGGTTGTGTCTCTGGACCTATCCTTGGTATAGATTTTGAGTAAATGCCTGGGCTTGACAAGATACTGAAACACACACAAACACACATTAGAAGTAGAGAATAAAGTTTACTATGTTTGGAAGAAAAAATATTTCTTAGGTGTACATTTGAAACTCTTCAGTCTTGGTGATTGGGATGAGGGAAGTCCCAATCCCAGTGACAGGAGAGGAATCTCACCCTCTGGAATAGGCCACAGGTAGGAAGGTAGGCTATTGACTACAGGTGTACTTATCTAGTCTATTTGGTCCATGAGAGGGAGATCTGAGTGGGCTCTTATTGCTTATAAGTTTACAAAAGAGATACATTTGTTAGCAACATGAACATTTTTTTAAGGTGAGCTTAGGAAAACAAAAACAAAACAAAACAAAACAAAACAAAAAACATACAAATCCCAAGACCCAGAAAAACAAACAAACAAATAAATAAACTCAAATCCTTTCCTGGAGCAGAAGAAGTAAGGAGGGACTTTCTCTTCTGTTGAGGAGACTCAACAGCATAATGAGAAACATTTTTAAGTTTATATTTAGAAGACAAAGGAAACTCAAAATCCTGACCTTGTGAGTATGATAGTTGATCATATAGATTTAACATGAGAAACACTTTTAAGTCTATAGTTAAGAGACAATCAAAGGGAACATATTTGTAACTATGATAACTGTAGTATAGATTTAACATGAGAAACACTTTAAGTTTAGAGTTGAAAGACAACCAAGGGAAACTGAATTTGTGATTATAGAAGTGGATTGTGTAGTGGAATGCTTTACTAGGGTTAGGCTAATTTGTAAGAACTCTTGTCAGTTAATGTTAGGACAGTGGCATATCAAGGAGAGGAAATATGACACATTTAGTCATTGGAAACTGAGTTTAGATGGGGAAGTAACAGAAGGTTCTATCTGTAAAAGCTTACATCTGAACTTGTATATGCTTTACCATGAAACCTATGAGCAAGGGAAAACTGTCTTTGGATAAGAGATCTGGCAGTCTTAAATAGTTAACAAATTGACTAATGAGCTAATATAGTGACAAAGTATCTTAGGGTAAAGAACTACGTCTATTTTCTTGACTAGGTGTCAAGATACAGTTAGCTTAGCTGTCAATGTAGTCAGAAATCTGGAAAGAGTAGATTATGATCTAGGTTTAATGTGCTAATTAAAATTACAAAGGTTGGTCTGTAGCCCACTACTTAAACTGTCCCCAGGTCCCTGTGGTCTCCACTGTAACTTGGGCAGAGTCGGTCTTGCTGTGAGACCCAGAAGATAAAATGCTTTTTCCTGAGGAGTTGGTGCTTGGGAGAAATGACCCACCTTGACTTAGCCAATATGAGACATTTAACTCTCTGGGTATCCTCTGTTTGTCCTCAATGTAGACTAAGTCCTGGCAGCAGGCTTGAACTCACTCTGTAGCCCAGGCTGACTTTGATCTTGCAGGCATCCTTTCCTGGTCTTCCAATAGCTAAGGATGTCAGGTTTTTACTACCTGGTCGCACTTGTTCTTTCAACTCTGAAAGATATTTATTAAAGATCTCTCTGTTAGCATTGGGCTTAAAAACAAGTTTTTAAATGTAGGCAGCTGCTTGGACGATAAAATCCAAGATGACGTTGGTTCCCGATACACTGTAGCAACAGACTATTCCACTGCGCATGTGCCCCTCCTGAGCGGGTGTATGCTGCGCATGCGCCTCTCCCGAGCAGGTGTATGCTAATGAGGGTTTGCCGGGGAACCAATCCAGGAGGACTTGGCAGCTTAAGCTCGGGTATATAAGGGACTGTCTCCAGCCATTCCACGCCGCTCCATAGAAGCAAGCAGACCTGCAGCACCTAGGAAGAAGAAGAAGAAGAAGAAGAAGAAGAAGAAGAAGAAGAAGAAGAAGAAGAAGAAGAAGAAGAAGAAGAAGAAGAAGAAGAAGAAGAAGAAGAAGCAACATCAATAAGAACCAAGAAGAGCCGTGCCATCAAGAAGAGCTGTGACACTTAAGAACCTAGTAGAGCTGTAATACCTAGGTACCTTAAAGAGCTGTAACACCTGGGTACCTAGGAGAGCTGTAACACAAAAGAATATTCCTGAGTAAACCGTCAAGAGAAGAAGTCTCGGTGTTCTGTCGTCATTGCTGCTGGTGGGCAGCAGAGGCGGCGGAACACATTTAAAAATGAAGCTTTCTCCTAAACCACAAAGATAAATTTTTACTTTGACCCTTTGACTACTGCAATGTAGACTTAAGGCCTAGTTGGAGCATTAGGACTCTGAATAGTACTATATGGTCTAAGGGAAGAAGTGACAATATAAGCAGGTATCCAGCTTGACAATGTTGAACAATAATGGTGGTTTTAAATAGCAAACTAAAAAACATGAACTCATTTGAATTTTCATAGAGCAAGTACGAAAGGAGTAGTCAGAGGTGACATGTAGACCTATACTAGCTTTTGTATGCAATCCCAAGGGATGGAAGATCATGAATAGAGCTTTAGTATTCTCTAGAGAGGAAGAGATCTTTTCCTCAGGATCACAATTGCTTTACATATTAAAACAATATATGAAATATCCTACTCCCCACCAAACGACCCACATCCCTGTGTTCTTATTTTTTTTAAGTTTTGTTGCATTATAAATGAGAAAAGTTACATGATTTAAATTTATCTGAATCTGTTAACATTTAAAAACATATTTTAAGTAAATAGAATTAAATCACATTCTTGTTTTCCTTTTGTACCCCAACTCCTCCCAGAGACCCCCTTCAATGCCTACAATATCTTTTTTTGTCATAGTCTTTAAAAGTTATAAAATATAACAATAAAAATGAGTATTATAAAAATTGTTTGATATAAAACAACAATCAATTTAACAGTCTTATGTAAATGCTTCTCTATGGCAATACTGAAAATACATACATTTTTCTCAATATAAATTTTAAATACCTCCAAACATATTAACTGTATATTTCAAAATAATGCATCACTACTAGTATTTTCTTAAATAAACATAAATATATAAAGTGTTTTTGTTTGTTTGTTTTATATTTAGTAGAGCTTAAAATTTTGGCTCTTACTGTGGTAACTTGATACAAGAGTTACAAATGTCAAGCAAAGCATTCAGTCTTACTCTTTGTTGTTATCTTACAAAACTCCTCCCAATTTAATTGTCTACATTTCTTTTGGGTGTATAAATACTTTTAAAATATGTAAGCTGTTCTGAAAACCATAGTATAGTGTAAAAACATAAAATAAACAATGCTACTAATAGAGAGGCTGGGATAGGAGAAGCAAGATCTCAAGACCATTATGTTGTACACAGGAAGACATTGCCATGAACAAACAAACTGAAAGTGTGTATGGATTGTACAATATTGGACCTATTTCTCCAATTACCAAATTAGAGAGACCATTGGATGACAGTCAATAAATTTCTAATTCCTCATATTTTTGGATTTCAATTGAGTTGGATATGTTGGTAATATTAATTTTTATATTAAGGTATTAAGAAAAAGTAATTGTTACTTCCTGTTGGTTTTGTTTTAAGAGAAAAGTAATTGTCACTTCCTATTGTTTTTGTTGTAAGATGTGGAATTAGGCTTGTGTGGATTTGTTGAAAGATTACCTTCTTGTTTCTTCTAGGGTGTAGTTTCGCTCCTTATGTTGATGTTTTCCATCTATTATCCTCTGTAGGGCTGAATTTGTGGAAAGATTATGTAAATTTTGTTTTGTCATGGAATATCTTGTTTTTTCCATCTATGGTAATTGAGAGTTTTACTGGGTATAGTAGTCTGGGCTGGCATTTGTGTTCTTGTAGGGTCTGTATGACATCTGCCCAGGATCTTCTAGCTTTCATAGTCTCTGGTGAGAAGTCTGGTGTGATTCTGATATGCCTGCCTTTATATATTGCTTGACCTTTTCCCCTTACTGCTTTTAAAATTCTTTTTTTGGTTAGTGCATTTGGTGTTTTAATTATTATGTGGTGTGAGGAATTTCTTTTCTGGTCCAGTCTATTTGGAGTTCTGTAGGTTTCTTGTATGTTCATGGGCATCTCTTTCTTTAGGTTAGGGAAGTTTTCTGCTATAATTTTGTTGAAGATATTCACTGGCCCATTACCTTGGGAGTCTTCATTCTCTTCTATCCCTATTATCCCTAGGTTTGGTCTTCTCATTGTGTACTGGATTTCCTGGATGTTTTAGGTTAGGAGCTTTTTGCCTTTTGCATTTTCTTTGACTGTTGTGTCAATGTTTTCTAAGGTGTCTTCTGCCCCTGAGATTCTCTCTTCTTTCTCTTACATTCTGTTGGTGATGCTTGCATCTACGACTCCTGGTTTCTTTCCTAGGTCTTTTATCTCCAGGGTTGTCTCTCTTTCTGATTTCTTTATTGTTTCTACTTCAATTTTTAGATTCTGGATGGTTTTGCTCATTTCCTTCACCTGTTTGATTGTGTTTTCCTGTAGTTCTTTAAGGGATTTTTGTGTTTCCTCTTGAAGGGCTTCTAGCTGTTTACCTGTGTTCTCCTGTATTTCTTTGAGGGAGTTATTTATGTCCTTCTTTAAGTCCTGTATGATCATCATGAGATGTGATTTTATATCTGAATCTTGCTTTTCCAGTGTGATGGTGTGTCCAGGACTTGCAATGATGGAAGTATTGGGTTCTGATGATGCCAAGTAACCTTGGTTTGTGTTGCTTATATTCTTATGCTTGCTCTGCATCATCTGGTTATTTCTAGTGCTACCTGCCCTTGCTAAATCTGACTGAAGCCTGTCTTTCCTGTGATCCTGATTGTGTCAGAACTCCTCAGAGTCTAGCTATCTCTGTGATCCTGTGATTCTGGGATCCTGTGACCCTGAGCTTGTTAGAGCACCTGGGAGTGGAGCTTCCTCTGGGTGTTTTGGGATCGGAAGGAACCTCAGCCACTAGGCTGGCAGAGTTCCTGTGTGCCTAGTCCCACTGGTCCCAGTCACTCCCAGTGTTGGGACAGATGTTGTGTCCTCCTTACCTCTGATCCTGGGCGTGTTAGAGCACCTCGGAGTGGAGCTTCTTCTGGGTGCTGTGGGATTGGCTGGGGAACTTGAGCCCAAGAATTTCTCAGGGCACCAGTTCAGACAGACTGGAAGAAACCCTAGCCACTGGGCTGGCAGAGTTCCTTTGTGCCTTGTCCTGCTGGTTTCAGTAACTCCAGGTGTTGGGACAAATGTTATATCCTCCTCACCTCTGATGCTGGGTGTTTTAGAGTGCCTCATCCCTGTGTTCTTAAGGTGGTTGTTAAACAATGAGGTCTAGAGTCTAAATGCTGGAGAGGCTGTCGACTAAGTGCTGCTGATTCTTGAATACTTGTTACGTGAATGCTGAAACAAACATTCTCATTCCCCCCTTTCAGGAAACCTTTTGTTGATTATATTCGTGAGTTATTTTGGAATGAAACTGCACAGACCTATCATGATTGGTGTTGGATGTGCAATTATGGGCCTGGGGTGTTTCATCATGTCACTTCCTCATTTCCTCATTGGCACGTGAGTATTTGAGACTTAGAATTTCCTTTCTGGGAGAAGGAAAGCTCTCCTAGCTTCATAGCCAGATGACTGAGTAAGTCCTCTCCCACTTCAATCAATTGCCTTTGATCAGGATATTTTTGCAAAGTTTCTGGTACTCTCTTCTCCTTGATATCGTTCTCTTGCCCCTTCCCTTTCTGCTATTGTTATTTGAACACTGGCATTTAGATTTCATTCATATCTTGTCATATTCTATTTCTAATTTCTTATCTTCTCACCTCCTTGGTATTCCCAGGAAATTTAACTTTGTCATCCAGTCTCTTGATTGGGCTTGTAATTCATATCATCACATTTTAAAAATTTTATTGTCAAACATAACTCTCTATCTCATACATCTCCTCTTGGGGCACATCTTGTTATTTTCTCAAGAGTTCAGTATTTCTTCCTGTGTGACTCTTCATCTGTCTTCATTGTCTCTGGCCCCTTCAAATGTAGGTTTTTTTCCTTTGAATTACTGTAAAAGAGTATCTCCCATAATGGCCTTGGTTATTTGTTCATATTTGAGAGAAAATATTTGAGGACATGGATGATCAGCAAGTGATTGAGTAGGGACTAGCTAATGATTGAGAATGACTGATTTTGGGATGTTTTGGAAATGTATGTAACTAACTTTTCATGCTAGAATGGAATTCTCTGCTAAAGAGGTAGAGATTTGGCTAAGCCAGAAAAAGATTGGGAATATAACCTTTTTTTTTTTTTTTTTAATTAGACATTTTCTTTATTTACATGTAAATTTCTCCTTTCCCAGTTTCCCCTCCAAAAAACAAAGAAACAAACAAAAACAACAACCTCTGTTGCCTCACCCCTCCCCATGCCTGCCACCCCACCCTCTCCCACTTATTGGCCCTGGCATTCCCCTACACTGGGGCACAGAACCTTCACAGGGCCAAGCTCCTCTCCTCCTATTGATGATCAAACTTGCAATCCTCTACTACACACATGCTGCCAGAACAATCAGACCCCTCCATGTGTGGTCCTTGGTTGGTGGTTGAGACACTGGGAGCTCTGAGGGTACTAGTTAGTTCATATTGTTCTTCATCCTAAGGGGCTGCAAACCCCTCAACCCCATAGGTCCTTTCTCTAACTCCTTCATTGAGGACCCTGTACTCAGTTCAATGGATGGCTGTGAGCCTCTACATCTGTATTAGTCAGGTACTGTCAGAGCGTCTCGGGAGATAGATATATTTAGGCTGGCTTGCCCTTCCTTCAGTCTCTGCTCCACATAGTTAATCTCTGCAACTCCTTCCATGGGTATTTCGTTTCCCCTTTTAAGAAGGAATGAAATGTCCACCTTTTGGTCTTCCTTCTTCTTGAGTTTCTTGTGGTTTGTGGGTTGTTCTTCCTGTATTCCAAACTTCTGGGCTAATAACCACTTATCAGAGAGTACATACCGTGTTTGTTCTTTTGTGATTGGGTTACCTCACTCAGGATGATATTCTCCAGATCCATCCGGTTTATTTATCTTGTTAATTTTCTCAAAGAACCATCTCCTGATTTTGTTGATTCTTTGTATAGTTCTATTTGTTTCTACTTGGTTAATTTCAACCCTGAGTTTGATTATCTCCTGCCATCTATTCCTCTTCAGTGTATTTGCTTCTTTTTGTTCTAGAGCTTTCAGATGTGTTGTTAAGCTGCAAGTCTCCCACTATTATTGTGTGATGTTCAATGTATGCTTTGAGCTTTAGCAAAGTTTCTTTTATGAATGTGGCTACCCTAGCATTTGGGCATAGATGTTCAGAATTGACAGTTCATTGTGGTAGATTTTTACTGCTATGAGTATAAAATATCCTTCCTCATCTTTTTTGGTAACTTTTGGTAGAAATTCAATTTTATTTGATTTTAAAATAGCTACTATAGCTTGTTTCTTGAGACCTTCTGCTTGTAAAAATTTTTCCAGCCTTTTACTTTGAGGTGACATCTGTCTTAATCACTGAGGTGTGTTTACTGTATGCAGCAAAATGCTGTGTACTGTTTATATGTCCAGTCTGTTAGTGTATGTCTTTTTATTGGGGATTTGAGTCCAATGATGTTAAGAGATATTAAGGATCAGTAATTGTTGCTTCTTGCTATTTTTGTTGTTAGAAGTGGAATTAAGATTGTGTGGCTATCTTCTTTTGGGTTTGTTGGAAGAAGATTAATTTCTTGGTTTTTCTTGGGTGGAGTTTCCTTCCTTGTGTTGGAGTTTTCCTTCTATTATTATTTGTAGGGCTGGATTTGTGGAAAGATATTATTTAAATTTGGTTTTGTCATGGAATATCTTGGTTTCACCTTCTATGATAATTGAGAGTTTTGCTGGGTATAGTAGCCTTGGCTGGCATAGTTGTTCTTTTAGGGTTTGAATGACATCTGCCCAGGGTTCTCTGGCTTTAGAGTCTCTGTTGAGAAGGCTGGTGTAATTCTGATAGGTCTGCCTCCATATGTTACTTGATCTTTTCCCCTTACTGCTTTTTATATTTTTTCTCTGTTTTGTGCATTTGGTGTTTTGATTATTATACAATGGGAGGAATTTCTTTTCTGTTCCAATCTATTTGGTTTCTGTAGGCTTCTTGTAGGTTTATGGTCATCTCTTTCTTTAAGTTAGGGAAATTTTCTTCTATAATTTTGTTGAAGGTGTTTACTGGATTTTTGAGTTGTGAATCTTTGCACTCTTCTATGTCTATTATCCTTATGTTTGTTTTTGTTTTTTTTCGTTGTTTCCTGGATTTCCTGAATGTTTTGGTTTAGGAGCTTTTTGCATTTTACATTTTCTTTGACTGGTTTGTCAATGTTTTATATGGTATCTTCTACTCCCTCTTCTATCTGTTTTATTACGTTGGTGTTTCTTGTTCTGATGAATCCTAATCTCATTCTTAATTTTTTTCTCTCCAGGGTTGTTTCTCTTTGAGATTTCTTTATTGTTTCTATTTCCATTTTTAGATCCTAGATGGATTTGATCAATTCCTTCACCTGTTTGATTGTATTTTCCTGTTTTTCTTTAAGGGACTTATGTGTTTCCTTTTTAAGGGTTTCTACCTGTTTACCTGTGTTCTCCTCTATTTCTTCAAGGACCTTATTACCTTTATGTCCTTATTAAAGTCCTCTATTAGTACCATGAGCTATATTTTAAATAAGAATCTTGCTTTTCAGATGTGTTGGGGCATCCAGGGCTTGATGTGCTGGGAGAACTAGGTTCTAATAATGTCATATAGCCTTGGTTTCTGTTGCTTATGTTCTTGTGCTTGCCTCTCACCATTTGGTTATCTCTGGTGTTAGCTTGTTTTCCTGTCTCTGACTGGAGCTTATTCCTCCTGTGATCCTGTGAGCCTGTGGTCTTAGGTGTGTCAGCACTCCTGGGAGACCTGCTCTCTCTGGGCAGGATTGGAGTGTGGAGAGTTGTGGCCCAGGGTTATCTCTCTCTCTCTCTCTCTCTCTCTCTTTCTTTCTTTCTCTATCTCACTCTCTCCTCTCTCTCTTCTCCCTCTCTTTTCTCCTCTCTCTCTCTCTTTCTCTCTGTGTATGTATACATATTTCAGAGGACAATTTTCTGTAGCCATTCATCTCTTTTCACTTTAATGGGGATTGAACTCAGGTCTTCAGGCTTGTGCAGCAAGTACTTTACCTGTTTCATTATCTCACTGGTCCTGTCATAGGATTCATGATGATTAGACTGACTGCTGTGAAAATTTCTTTACTAGTTCTGGACACTCTATTTTCAGTGAAGCAGGAGTCAGTAATGTGCAGATGCTCTCCTTGCAGTCAGTTCTTTACAGTGAATGTTTCCTGTGTCCACACAGATATGAATATGAAACAACGATTTCACCTGCAAGCAACTTATCATCAAACAGCTTTTTATGTGTGGAAAACAGAACCCAGACCTTAAAGCCAATGCAAGACCCAGCAGGTTGACTCATACTTCTCATTGCTTTCAGCTCAGAGACTCAGCCACAGGATGCTCTTTTACAAAGGGCTTTAACATGACACTGTGTTTAGTAGACATGTAAGACAAATGAACACAATTTATTTCCCTCTTCAGGGAAGTGAGATTTCTAATAAACTAAAATACTCTTCCTCCTGAGTCTAAATATACTTATTAGCATTCTTTGTTTCTTAACCAACATTGCAGAGTTTGTCCCACATGGGAAAAAGACTTAGAAGGATAGATTTAGACCCAGGCTGTGATCTATGTGCTTAGTCCTATGTGGTTTTCTGTTGCTGTAATGAAACACTAACCTACAAAATATTTACAGATAAATTTGAATTAACTGTCAGTAATATTTGGTTGTCAAATACTCATGAAGCTTTCTACTGTTTTAATGCAGAGTGTGTGAAAGAAATAAAATCATTAATGTGGATATATGTACTAGTAGGAAATATTATACGTGGAATGGGTGAAACTCCCATTATACCCTTGGGTATTTCCTATATAGAAGACTTTGCCAAATCTGAAAACTCTCCCTTATACATTGGTAAGTTTCAAAATCAGGTTTGAAATCAATTATTGATTTGAATGCCTTATGGTTTCCAGAACAGTAAGCAGAGTGCTATGGCATAGTTGATTGTAAGATTGTTCAAACAATTGGAGCTTCTTTATCAATGTTATCAATGTTTAAAGAAACCAATGTTTGTATGTATGACATACATACATATATGTATATGTACATGTCTCAAAGATACCAAGGCTATTTTTTACATGTCAAATATATAAAAATATTCGAGGTAAGGGGTATGTACTAAATGGGAGAATACTTTCCTTGCCTTTTGGATTTGATACTCAGCTCTGCAAATGAAGGAAAAGTAATCTAAGATTAAAAACAGTTCAATGTCAAGGCCTCTGTGTGTGTGCAAGCAAACATTCTTTGCATGGTTATGTAATATCCTGTCTTTGTTTACTTTCAGGGATTTTAGAAACAGGAAAGATAATTGGCCCACTAACTGGACTTCTTTTGGGATCCTTCTGTGCAAGCATTTATGTAGACATAGGGTCTGTGAATACAGGTAACACAGTGCGTTTTATTTATACAACCAGTCCCTAGGTATAGGAGAATGCTCAGGAATGTTATAGCACTGCCTTCTTTGATCCTCAGTTAGGTAAATTATCACCACTTACAGATGGCAGACCTAAGGGGAGCAGAGGTATGGGTAAATTGCCTCCTTCTGATTAAAGATTTTCCATTATCCCATTATATTTCATATACATCTTTTGTTTCAAAAAATTTATTCACATAGGTTTTATTCAATGAGTCAGTCACTGTGTATAAGATAACACACATGTTATGTTTTAGTTTTGTGATGAGTACCCAATTATAAAGGTTGTACATGATGGGCAGAAATATCGATTTAGTCCTGTCAAATATATTACCATACAGTGCTATATAAAATTAGTATATTCAAAAGTAAATATACAAAATGTAAAAAGAAAATGTGAACACCATGTACTTCATTTCATTATCTTTATTTATGAATGTGCGTGTGCATGTGTGGGTGTGACTGTGGTTCACAGTGTGAAGGGGTGCTTGCCAGGGTCAGAAGAGGGCATCAGATCTCCTGAAATCAGTAACAGGCAGTGGTGAGTTTCTATGTGGATTCTGAGAATCAAACTCATAACTTCTGCAAGAGCAACAATAACTTTTAGCCACTGAACTGTCTCTGCAGCTCCTTCCTCACCTACTGCGATTTTTTTGACATGACTACATCAGGGTAAAGCTATTCCTTAAATAGGTCTCAAATAAATATTGTTTCTTTCTTTTTGAAATTTATGTTTCAATAATAGCTAGTATAGCTCCCTTAACTTCACCCTATTGACCAACCTCAGACAATTTTTCTAAATGTCTGATTAGCCAAGTAGGGTGGTAGATGTCAGTACTCCCAGGATTTGGTAATCACAAGCTCAAGTCCAAAAAAAAGAACAAGAACAAATTGTTGATATTTTACAAATAATTATGAATGTCAATAATTTTCTTCAGCTTACACAGGAAAGAATGATGTAAGCTAATGCAATATGTACATTTCCTTACAGATAACTTGACCATAACTCCCACAGATACACGCTGGGTTGGTGCTTGGTGGATCGGCTTTTTGGTCTGTGCAGGAGTGGATATCCTGACCAGCATCCCCTTTTTCTTCTTGCCAAAAACACTCCCAAAGGAGGGATTACAGGATAATGGGGATGGAACTGAAAATGCCAGAGAGGAGAAGTGCAAAGAAAAGACCAAGGAGGAAAACCGAGGAATCACTAAAGGCAAACATGGAAACTTTTAACTCTATTTGGTTTAGATGGGTCTGTGGTTCATGAACCCCTGTCACTTGTGCTGATATAAGATGGCTTGTCAGTTATCATCACTACTCAGTTGTGTTAAATGTCTTCCACAGTCACCACTTAGAAACAACTGACATGATAGGAAACCTGACTTACCCTGGATTAGACTTTATGAAAATTTCAAGTCAGTCTGAACACTCAATAATCAAAATTTTTTGTCCTATCTGTTTTGACAATCCCATTTTATAGAAAATATTAGTCCATATTAAGAAAAAAACATGAATAACCAGAAGTCAAAGCTACAGACAGTGGTAAAGGATAGCCTGTTTGATAAAGAAAATGTTAGTTTAGTTGTGAGCCTTGAAGTGAAGGCTTAAAGAGAAAACATGACCAGTGACATAATCCTCTGTATTTGAACGTTTGTGATAGATTACAGGAGAATTATTTCCTTAGAACAGACTGTATTACATCAAGCAAGAATGTTATTAAGCAATGATGTAGAATAGAGATGCTTCTGTAAGAAACTAACGTGGGACAGTGGAGTGTTCAACAGTGCACATTTTTAAAATTTGGCACTGCTTTCACATTTGTGTGTGTTGAGACCTGTGTAGTGTTCTCAAGAGATCAAAGATAGAAAGGCCATAGGTGTATGGCCTGGGCTTTGGAACTCTGAAAGTGTATAGTTGGAAGGTCGGAGGGTCCCATGCTTTACCTGTCAAATAGGGTAAGAGTGTGCTATAATCCTGGGTGTCTGTTATATTCTGTTACAGACTACAGTGGGGAGCACCTCACTGATGACACTGCTCTTTCCTCCATCACCAATGTGCACTGAATAGTCACATATCTGCCTTAAACACTAAAGAACATGGTTCAACAGCCAAGTCACACTGGAAGACAGTGCAGAAGCTTGAAACTTCTTAGGATCATGGTCATGTGACCAATTCTGAAAAGGGAAATATTGACTCTACTATGTGACTTTGGTCTACCAGATCAACCTAAACTTCAAAACTAGGAAAGAACTTAGCAGACGATAAGACATACAGAAAATAACTGTGAACCATGGAGATTCATTTAAGAGGATAGGGATGTCAACAAACACGGCTGTGTTCTAAAGCTCCCAGGATTACTGAGAGCAACCATCTCACTCATAAAGATTTATTTCGCTATTAGAGTCTATTTCTTCTCATTAAACTGCTCTGCCTCTGCTTCTAAATGGTGTCTTCTTGATAGTTTTCTCTCAATACCTTAAAGAACTACAGAAAAAAACAATCAAACGGGTGAAGGAAATTGTAGGCAATTTATGAAGGATAGTGAAAAATTAGGAAACCAAGACAGAGACACAAAGACATCAAAAGGTAAGAGACTGTTAAGAGTAAATTTCAGCTAAATTATCTTGAGTAACATCCAATCCATTTAGCAGAGACAGGCTACAAACTGGATTCAGCTTTTTTTTTTTTTTTTTGGTTTTTCGAGACAGGGTTTCTCTGTGTAGCCCTGGCTGTCCTGGAACTCACTCTGTAGACCAGGCTGGCCTCGAACTTAGAAATCCACCTGCCTCTGCCTCCCAAGTGCTGGGATTAAAGGCATGCACCAACACCACCCAGCTTGGACTTGGCTTTTTAAATAAGGAAAAGCTTTGCTTAAGTTTCTTAGAAGGTTCTTGGTATTCACCAGCTGAGTCAGTAGCATTCCTTACAGTGAGACTTTCAGGTTGAGATGTTTATGTGTGTTACTAGGCACTTCTGATGCATGGCCTGCTGCGGAGATGCTGAAGTCAGTGTCACTAGGCGCTTCTGATGCATGGCCTGCTGTGGAGATGCTGAAGTCAGTGTCACTAGGCGCTTCTGATGCATGGCCTGCTCTGAGATGCTGAAGTCATCTGGACTGCAGCATGGTGCCAAGAACATTCCTAAGTTTTATCTTATTCACTTTGCCTAAAGGAGTGATAATAGCATCAGTTTCTGAAATCAAACTTCATCAAACTGAGTCTTTCGTAATTATCAAAGAATAGACTAGGTACACTCTAGCAGGTGCCAGATATTAGTAAAAGGAAAAGAGAGAAAAGGAAATGAAAGAGTGTGGACAAGACTTGAATCTATCCCTTTATAGTTTTGCTTGGTGGCACAATTGGTTTTCAATTTTTAAAAATTAATCATTATAATTGTTTATGTATCAAATGTTATATCCTTTCTGGACTCCCTTCCACAACTTCCTCATCCCATCTCTTCCCCCTTTGCCTCTAAGAGGGTGTTCCACTCACCCACTCATGCCTCACCCCTTGAGCATCCCTCTTCTCTGGGGTATCAAGCCTCCACAGAACCAAGGCGCCACCCCATCCATTGATGTCAGATAAGGCCATTCTCTGCTACATATGTAGAGGAAGCCATAGACCAGCCCATGCATACTCTTGGGTTAGTGGTTTAGCTTCTGGCAGTTTTGAGGGGTCTGGTTAGTTGATACTGTTTTTCCTGGGGGGGGGGTTAATCTCCTTCTGTTCCTTCGACTCGTCCCCTAACTCTTCCATTGTGGTCCTTGGGCTGGGCTCAGTTCATTGGTTTGGCTGTATATGAATATGTATTAGTCAAGTGTTGGCAGAGCCTCTCAGAGGATAGCCATACCATATTCCTGTCTGCAAGCACATTTTGACATCAACAATTGTGTCAGAGTTTGGTGTCTGCACATGAAATAGATCACAGGGTTGAATGGTCTCTAGATGGTCTTTCCTTCAGCCTTTAGACAGGGACAAATCTATCTCCTTGCTTTTGGGTATTTCAGTCAATGTCATCCCCATTGGGTCCTGGGAGCTTCTACATCCCTGGCATCTGGGACTTTCTAGTGGTTTTCCAAGATCCTCCTCGCCTACTCTGACATATTTCTATTCATTTTCCTGGCCCTCTGTATTTCTCTTTTGTCTTTTCCAATACCTGATCCTGTCCCCATTTTCCCCTCCTCTTCCCCTCTCTACTCAGGTTCTCACTGCCCTCTGCCTCCCTTGATAATTTTATTTCCTCTTCTAAGTTGGTTTGAACCATCCACACTTTGGCCTCATTCTTGTTAAGCTTCATATGGTCTGTGAGTTGTATCATGCTTATGTTGAGCTTTTGGGCTAATATCCATGTATCAGTAAGTTAATACTATCTATATCCTTGTGGGTCTGGATTACCTCACTCAGGATGATATTTTCTAGTTCCATCTATTTGCCTACAAAGTTTGCGAAGTCATTGTTTTTAATAGCTGAGTAGTATCCTATTGTATAAATGTACCACATTTTCTGTATCCATTCTACTGTTGAGGGACATCTGGGTTGGTCCCAGCTTCTGGCTACTATAAACAAGGCTAGTATGAACATAGTGGGGCATGTGTCCTTGTAATATGCTGGAGCTTATTTTGGGTATATGCACAGAAGTGGTATAGCTGTATCTTCAGGTAGAACTGTTTTCAATTTTCTGAGGAACCTCCAGATTGATTTCTAAAGTGGTTGTACCAGCTTGCAATCCCACCAGCAATGGAGGAGTGTTTCTCTTTCTCCACGTCCTCTCCAGAATCTGTTGTTGCTTGAGTTTCTGATCTTAGCCATTCTGATTGGTATAAGGTGGAATCTCAGGGTAGTTTTGATTTGCATTTCCCTGATGATAAAGAATGTTGAACATTTCTTTAGGTGCTTCTCAGCCATTCAAGATTCCTCAGTTAAGAATTTTTGTTTAGCTCTGTACCCCATTTTTAAATTGGGTTATTTGTTTGTTTTTTTTTTTTTTTTT
>NW_022196903.1:135884958-135926684 GCF_008632895.1 Mastomys coucha | reverse complement strand
TTGGTAAAGATCTTTTCCCAATCTGTAGGTTGCCATTTTGTCCTATTGACAGTGTCCTTTGCCTTACAAAAGATTTTCAGTTTCATGAGGTTCCTTTTATCAATTGTTGATCCTAGATGTTTTTCTGGAAGGGTGGATAGTATCCACCTTTGTTGGGTCCTGTGGGGGTCCCAGTTAGGCCAGGTATTGGGGCTAGGCATGTTTCATCTGTAAGCCTGTTTGTAATGGACCTCTGGGAGTCAAGTTGCCTCTGAGTGTGGAAGGGTGTCTGGAGGGCCAGCTCTATCTTGTGCCAAGGTGTGGGTTGGAAGTAAGCTCCAGTTCTCATGTAGCCAGTTTTGTCACTAACTTCCAGAAGTAACTTAAGCAATGTTATAGAATTTTAACTTCAAAGGGGTGAAAATTTACCAAATATATTTGTGTTGCAGCACAGAATCTGTGAAATTTTTAGGAAAACACTGGACACGAATTGCCAAGTTAGCTTGATGGTCTCTATACCCTCTTGTTTCAGATTTCTTTCCATTTATGAAGAGGCTCTCCTGCAACCCGATTTACATGCTATTCATCCTTACAAGTGTGCTCCAGGTCAACGCATTTAACAGTTCATTTAGCTTCATGTCTAAGTACCTGGAACAGGAATATGGAAAATCTACTGCAGAGGCCATCTTCCTCATGTGTATGTACTTTCATTATTTCTCCTTCACAGAACTTCCTTCTTCCATGATAGCATGGTAAACACTATACCCAAGGGCATGATAAACCCTTAAATAATATTAAAATGAAGTGCAATTTCTTAGGATATTCTTGTAAATTTCTTCTTTCCAGACTCCAGGGAAATCAAGAAAGAGTAGGGAAAGGAAGCGGCTGGAAAGCCTTTCCTCTCTTCCTCCAACCAAAATGGGAAATCATCTTAGTTACGGCAATCTCGGGGAAAGCCCTGAGAGTCCGTGTCTTGCCTCCACGTTTTACATCTGGGCTCCATTCTTTCTCTCCACACTCCTTCTAATTCAGTCCGTTGGTCCCCTTGTGGTCTGAGAAGTGTGTGCAGTCACACTCTGCATTTTTCTTTTTATTCTTTTTCTTTTGCTTTCTTTTTTTTTTTTTTAGACAGGGTTTCTCTGTGTAGCCCTGGCTGTCCTTGAACTCACTCTGTAGACCAGGCAGGCCTTGAAATCATCCTGCCTCTGCCTCCCAAGTGCTGGGATTAAAGGTGTGCGCCACCACTGCCTGGCAAAATGTGTAGCCCAGGCTGACCTCGAACTCGTGATCCTGCCTCTGCCTCCTTCAGCAAATCCTACAGGCATGCACCACCACAACCGGCTTCTTATTAGTACACTGAAGTCAAGGGTCCTGCTTTACCCTTGAAAACTAAAGATCACAGGCTGCCTACATCCATGTTGTCTAGAGTTTCTAAAACTCCAAACCTAGTCCTCACCTTCAGATATATAGCATTAAATTGTGGGAATCTGAAAAGGATGGTTACATTCTTCTAAGCTTTGTGCTAGTGTTGTGTGAATGCAACCTAGCTGGAATTTTCTCTTCCCTCTTTTTCCCCTTGATTTTTGGCTGTTCAAGGAGAGTTGGGGGAAGAATGCTGGGCAGTATCAACTATGCACAAAATATTCTATACTTGAAAAGTATAGACTCAGTTACAACTTTCAAAGCCACCTGAAACTAAATCAAATTTCCAAAAAACAGAGTGGAAAGAAATACGTAAAATAGTTAATATCATATGTAAGGCTCATACGATGTCTATAACCTGCTGCAAATGATTAAATAAATGCTAACTGTCTTTTAAAATTGATGTTATGGGGCATTCGAGAACACCTTTGTATGTGATATTTGAGTGGGTAGGGATTAGAACTGCTGTATACTAGAATAGAACTAAATAGTTTCTTAAGTAAGATATATTAGAAAAATTTGTAATATTTATTTTTTGCTGTCTTTATAAATGCCATTTTACTTGCATTTATAGGTATTTATACCTTACCTGCAATATGCATTGGATATTTAATTGCTGGCTTCATTATGAAGAAATTCAAGATCACTGTCAAGAAAGCTGCATACCTGGCATTCTGCCTGTCCTTGTCTGAATGTCTTCTTGGCTGCTGTAACTTTCTGATTACCTGTGATAATTTCCCAGTTTCTGGTTTAACTATCTATTATGAAGGGTATGCTGGTTTTTTTTTAAAATAAAGATTATAACCTTTTCACAATTTCTAGTTAATTTTCTTCAAGGATTGTGCATGACCAGATCACTTTATTATGAATTAATGGCAGTGATACATGTCTAGTTTGCATTTTTCTCCCATCCATCAATCCTTTACCATTCCATACTATATGTAAGCTTATTAAAAAAGGACTGGGGAAGTGAATCAGATTTTGATTTTATATACTGTAATGGTAGTCATGGTGATATCTTAGTCAGCTTTAAATTGTAATAAAGGAAAGTAACCTGGAGCTTTTAGCTTAAACTGTCCAGGTATTTAAACTCCCTCTATGAAATAGCTTTAAAAGTTGACTATACAGGCCAACAACCCTTCAGAGGTTTTAACAGTAGGCTCAGATTTAACATAATCGAATCTAATACATGGTTAGTCAATTAACGTATATTTTATATGTCACTGGTATAGTTGTAGTTCATGTACTCTGTGGTCTTCTATTTTGTATATTAAGGGGTTTCTGGTCATATTCCGTATTAGCATAGGGAATTTAAAACTCTGTTTAGGGCCTAGTCACATAGTCAATCAATCAGTTAAAATTAAATAAAGCATATACTTGCAGGCTTTTTTCAAAAGGTGTGAGGAAATGACTCAGTAAGAAAGCACTTGTTGAGCAGGCAGGAGGTTCTGAGTTCAGATGCCCAGAACCCATGGAAAGTTTGACATTGTTGGGGATCTGTGACTCCATTCCACATAGTGTGAGTTGAACAGCACAGTCAGGAAACCCTGAAAGTTAATGGGCCTGCTACTCAGGCTTTGCAGCATAAAAATCAGGACTGTGTCACAAACAAGGTGGAAAATTGTTACTAATGTCTACATGCATGCTGTTGTACACATGTGCACACAGACATACACAAGAGAGAGAGAGAAAGAGACAGGGTCAGAGACAGAGATAAGAGACAGAGACATGGACGCAGAGAGATCCTCAAAGTACTATTTCTTTCAAAACCCTTAAGGATAATAAAATTTAAGTAATTTCAAATATAAAATTCTAATAAATTTTATGTCATCTGATTTGAATCATGTGACTGCTGGAACAGATAATTGTGAAAAACACAGTATAAAGACTACACGTAGATATTTCTATATTTTTTTTCTGTTTTGAGAGAGAAGAAAAATGTTTCTCTCTCTCTTTCAGTGTGTGTGCACATACTGAGATGAGGAGAAGAAAATAAAATGCTTGTGTGGGCTTTTTAGTATCTATAACATTATTTCAAATTATTTCAGAGTCCAGAAACCTCTATATGTGGAAAATAATGTCCTTGCTGACTGCAACACAAGGTGTAGCTGCTTAACAAACACATGGGATCCAGTGTGTGGGGACAATGGCCTATCATACATGACAGCCTGCCTTGCCGGCTGTGAGGAGTCTGTTGGAACCGGAACCAACATGGTAAGAATGTTTCAGTGTGTGGGATGATATTTCCAATACTGTATTAACATGTGCTACAACCTAAGCCTACATCTGCTAAAAAGGAAAAAGTAGTCCTTGCTTAAAATAGATTAATATGCTTAATAGATTAATAGTAGATTAATATTTTTTAAAACAAATTTACTCAGTATATGCCTACTTGACTTTACAACTCCTAGATATCCTTTAAAACCTTGACAGAGTCTGAGCATTATTTTGTAATTGCAAAACAGTAGAGACCATTAGTTGAATGCCTTTCTGTAAAATGCTCTGATCGGGTTGGGAGCTAGCTCAGCTGTAAAGAGCTCTTGCTGCTCTTTAGGAGAGATGATAGTTCCCAGATCCTACGTAAGGCAGCTCTAGACCACTTGACACTCTCTTCCACCTGCCTCAGGCACCCGTGTGCACCTGTTTGTATACGCACAGATGCGGAAGCACACACATAAATCAACACTAAAATTAAAACTTTAAATTACCCTGGATAGAATCTGCTCTTTGTTGTCCTAGGGTGTCATAGGGTGGAGATGGACAGAAACTTGGCTTTTCATATCACAAACTTCTTTCAGTTATTTATTTATCTGTTTGCTTATTTATTTAATTATTTTATGTGTGTAAGTATGTACATATGTGTGTGTATGTATGTATGATGTGTGTGTGCGCGCATGTGTGCATGTGTGCAGGTACCTGTGCATAGGGAGGTGAGAAGGCCACCTCAGCTCTTGACTCTCAGGACCATGCACTTTGTGCTTCTGACACAAGTTCTTACTGGCCTGGAATTTGCTAGTTCATTCAGGCTGCTTGGCAAGTGAGCCTCAGGGTGTTGCCTGGTCCACTGATCCTTCAGATCCAATGTTGAAAGCACATCCTCTTGCATGCATTTTCCCCATGTGTGCTGGGATGAGAACTCGGGTCCTCAAGCTTGTGCAGGTCATCACTAACTGTTCCCCTCCCCCAGCCCCTCATCATGACAGTTTAGCATCGTAAATTGTCACACATTTGTCTTGCCTAAAACAGATTGTAATCCTGAGAGTTGATTGGCAATCAAAGTGAAATAGAAATTTTGATTCTTATATTTTTGGTTGTGAGCCTAGCCTTTAATGGCTGAGCCATCTCTCCAGCCCTAAATTTTGATTCTTAATCAGACCTGCGAATAATGACTATTCAGAAAATATGTGAAATATAAATTTGCATTCTTAATCAGACCTGGGAACATAATTTATTTATTTAAATTTTATATATTTATAAAATTATAAAATATATGCTTAAGTATATGCTTTAATATATGCTTAAATATATGCTTATATAAACTCTTTTTGGGGGGGACATGACTTTATTACTAAGCACCTATTACACTAACATTCTGAAATACATTTTGTTTTAGCACTTAATACTAACATCAAAACTAAAGAAAGCCATATTTATTTACTTTTATTTAATATTTATTATGTGTAGACTATAAAGTTGGCTGAGTAGAAAAAGACATTTTCCACCAGCCCTTTGCAGTAGAATTATATCCTGGGACCCACATGGTACAAAGAGAGAACTAATTTCCATAATTTATTTCCTGAATTCTACATGGAATCCATGGCACATTCCTATCCACAATTCAACACACAAATGCACTCACATGCACACACATATACACATACATACACAAGAAATGCCAAACAAACAATCAAATAGATATCAAAAGTAAAGTAAAAGGTGCATTTAGAATAATTTAAATTTTGCAAATTTATTTGATGAATTTGAAAAAATGGTACCATTAAAAATATCTCTTTTTATATTTTATGGTAGAATTGTATGATACCAAAGAAAAAAGAGAAATGTAAATAAAAAGGACAAATAGTGTGCATTTCATTCATTCAGTGATTTTAACTCAATGGTGTTTGTGCCTGAACTCAGGTTCTCATTTAACCTGCACGATGCTGTCCCCCTGTGTCATATCCTTGACCCAACACTCTCCACTTGGATCCAACCGCCTGTGCAGAAGATACTGAAGGTTTAAACCCAATAGTTTTCTCTTTTAAATAGGATACTAGTTTCTTGTTTTTGTTTGTTTGTTTTGACAGGTGTTTCAAAATTGCAGCTGCATTGGGTCATCAGGAAACTCATCTGCAGTCCTGGGGCTGTGTAACAAAGGCCCTGAGTGTGCTAAAAAGCTGCAGTACTTCTTAATCCTGTCAGTAATTCTCAGTGTCTTATACTCACTCTCAGCCATCCCTGGATACATGGTTTTTCTGAGGTAATAAGTAACTCCTTCATTTAGTTTTCCCTTTCTTTCTTAGTAATGTGAACGCGTGTGAGCGTGTGTGAGTGTGTGTGTGTGTGTGAGCATGTGTGTGCATGTGTATGTGTGTGTGAGCATGTGTGTGTGTGAGCGTGTGTGTGTGTGAGCGCGCGTGTGTGTGTGTGAGCATGTATGTGTGTGTGTGAGCGTGTGTGTGTGTGCGTGTGTGTGTATGTGAGCGTGTGAGTGTGTGTGTGTATGTGAGCGTGTGAGCGTGTGTGTGTGTGTGTGTGTGAGCGTGTGTGTGTGTGTGTGTGTGTGTGTGTGTGGTATACACGCGCGCAGATATGCGTTCTCTCTCCTGTGTGCCTCTAAGAACACAGGATGTCAGAAAACAATGCTGGGGATCCCACTCTCTTCTTTCTCCTGATAGGATTTCTCTAGTATTTCTCCTGCTGTGCTGCCTGAGTACTTCAGTGTACCTGGCCCTCAAGTTCCCAAGCAGTTCTGTTTTTACCTCCAATTTCACTGTGGGAATGCTGGCAGCGCAGCTCTATGCCACCACTGTGGGAATGCTGGCAGTGCAGCTCTCTCTATGCCACCACTG
Source organism: Mastomys coucha (assembly GCF_008632895.1). Taxonomy (NCBI): domain Eukaryota; kingdom Metazoa; phylum Chordata; class Mammalia; order Rodentia; family Muridae; genus Mastomys; species Mastomys coucha. The sequence goes on along the minus strand of NW_022196903.1, from coordinate 135,920,214 downwards.
TGGGAATGCTGGCAGTGCAGCTCTATGCCACCACTGTGGGAATGCTGGCAGTGCAGCTCTCTCTATGCCACCACTGTGGAAATGCTGGCAGTGCAGCTATATGCCACCACTTTGGCCATCTTTATTTTAATATCCTACATTTGTTTATGGGTTATGGGGACTGAAATTGGGCCATAAGTTTTTACACATTGAACCACCTTACTCAAGTCATTTATATATATTTTTTTGCTTTTGTTTTGTTTTGTTTTGGTTTGGTTTTTGTCATTTTAAAAAAGTTTCTTTTCTCAGGTAAGGCCTTTGGAGACATGCATGGTTCCCACAATCTCAATGCTCTAAGATACTTTATTAAGACATTTATACTAAGCCCTCCTAAATTTAATAATAACATAAAGTTTGCTGGAATGTTTCTTCCTGTCTTCTATTTTCTCTCCTTACTAAGGATAAAAGAATGTGTGTGTGTCGTTTGGGACAGTTAGTTGACACTAACTTGTGGAGTCAGTAGCCCTCCCGGTTCCTCAATCATGCCCCAAACTCTTCTACAAGGCTTGCAGAGCTCAGCCTAATGTTTGGCTGTTGGTCTCTGAGTCTGTTTCAGTCACCTGCTAAGTGGAACCTCTCAGAGAACAGTTATGCTAGGCTAGGCTTGTGACTTTGAATCCAGACTGACAGATACAAACACAGCTCCAAGGTAGTTGAAGGAGGAAAGCAGGTCTGCTCTGTGTTTGATTGATCCTCTGAGGACAGCTTGGCATATTCCCTCCTAATAGGCAAGGGTTGTTACTGCATTTACTTATGTCCATCTCATACAGGGTACCTGTGCATCCAGGCCAGTGGTGACTAATATAGCTGCCAACAGTGTCTTCACATGTTGCATCATTGTGATAAGGCTCTGACCAACAAAGAGGCATCCAAGTTCCTGCGCATCCACAGCAGTAGTTATTTTCTCCATTAACACAGGGACCCCCATGGAGACATGGCTGACTTGGCACATTCATCAAAGTTGAGTTTGTAGTTTTCTCCAAGGAATCCAGCTGTACAATCACAGAAGCAAGCTCCAAGAGCATCCTGACACACAACACCATGTAGACATGGCTGGGATCCACATTCATTAATTTCCGATTCAGTTTCTACCAGAATACTCTTGGGGACAGACACACGTGTATCTTCCTATCTCATTGAGGCATACAGCCTCAGTACTCCAGAAATGAGATACAAATTCATCCACTTCCTAGTCGCAATGCCTGCCTTGGTATCCAGGCCCACAGAAGCAGGGATAGCCATGGATTCCATCCTGGCATACAGCCCCATGTGACAAGTGCCGGAAGCCATTCATTCTCATCTGTCTCACAGAACCTTCCAGCATATCCAGCAAGGCAGCTACAGACAAGTTGTCTTTATAGTAGGTGCCACCATGCTGACAGGTGTTCCTTCCACAGGAGTTAGTGCCAGTTTCACAGGTCATCCCTCTGTACCCAGGAGGACATTAGCTCAGGAAGCCCCCTTTTCTTGGGATAGTCATACAAGTGGCAATTCCTTGGTAAGGACTAGAGAAGCAAGGGTATTTTAGGTAGATCTTCATAGTCTTTGTCCAAATTATTGGCTATATCTGAGCAATAATTTTCGTCCTGTGGGAAACCCATGTGAGTAGAAATGTCTTGGCAAGAATTTAAGAGACACCTGATATTGTTTTGTTTTGTTTTGTTTTGCAAAATGAATCCTGACCTCTCAAGTCACTGCAGGAATAGGCACATCCTTTCCCACTGAGGCCAGTCAAGATAGCCCAATTAGGGTACCAGGATTCACAGACTGGCAACAGAATCAGGATAAGCCCCTGCTCCAGTTTTTGGGGGACCTGACCTGCATGGAGACCAAGCTGCAATCTACTACATATGGGGTGGTGTCCAGGTCTAGTCCTTGTATTGCCCTTTGGTTGGTGGTTCAGTCAATGTGAGCTCCCAAAGATCCAGGTTAATTGATTCTGTTGGTTTTCTTGTAGTCCCTATCCTCTCCAGATTCCTCAACCCTTCCTTCATCTCATAGCCCTGCCTTTGCATGGCTGAGCTCCAGGTGCGGGAAACTGCAGCAGCTATGTTACGAGTCTCTGGAACCCTACTCACACTTCAGGGGCTGTGCCTCCTGTCTGAGTGGAGTGCCACTGCCACAGAGCAGCTTGTGGTTAATAGGAAAACCTTTTTTCCCCCAGCTTATCAGCTGGGACTTTTGTTGCCTAATGCCTGAATCTAGTGTCCTAAGCTTAGATTTCTTGCTGCCACATTGGATAACAAATATTGCTGGACTTTCTGGACCTGCCAGCATTTAAATAATGACACAGAGACTTATTCATTTTTTACTATAGCTTAGGCCTGTAGCTAGGGATACTACCCAGCTGGTTCATTTAACTAAATTTTATTATCTTAGCCCATGGCCCTGCACATGGTTAGTTCTTTACCTCATTCTTAGTCCCAGTACTTCAAACGATCTCTGGATCCTGCTGACAAATTGCCACTTCTCTGCTTCTGTTCCCAGAGACCAAATCTCAGCCCAGAGATCCCACCTCCCATCTTCTGCTTAGCTATTGAAAGTTAGCTCTTTATTAAACCCAATCAGAGAATGCCTTAGGCAAGCAAGGAAGGACAGAGATGCACCTTCACACCACATACCCCAACACTTTTATATTCATATTCAATTGCATGATGTGGTATTGGAGATGTGGCATATGCTTTGTTTCAGTTCATCCATTCATAGAAATATAAAGGCACCAAGTACTACTAATTCTTAAGACTTATTCTTGCAAGTGAGGGACATTTGGCTGTCACGTCTGTCAGTCCATCACCTGCCAGGCAGATTCAGCTGATGTGGTTAAATGGTGTCTCCTTCCTCCCTCACCATTCCAGGTGCCTCAGTTGCCAAGCTGTATGCTCAGCTCATAAGGATTTTTCCTCATGGAGGAGAATGGTTACAGATGAAGGGCATGTGGCCAGCTGAACTCTCCTATTAGAGCCTCCAAGCACACTCTCATGAGATGCTCTCATGTTTACAGCACACCTATTCCCATTTCCACCCTTTACTCTCTTTCTCAATTATCTTAGTTACTGAAAGTTGACAGTTCCACTAGGTGTATAAAAAAGAAAAACATGCTTCATTGGTGTTGTAAAGTATGATTATTTGAAAAACTTTGTGTGTACATGAGTTTGTGTGTGTGTGTGTGTGTGTGTGTGTGTGTGTGTGTGTGTGTGTGTGTATGCTATGGCATGCAGGTTGAACTGAGAGGACAGCTCACAGGAGCTGGTTCTGTTTATACCAGGTATTGAAATCAATTTGTCAATCAGTCGGCTAGTAGCTTTACTAACTGAGCCATCTTGTAGGCTCTAATGTGTGATTTCTTGATGTAATGTAAGGCCTGTTCAAGATACTTTTCTTGTATTTCTTTTCTCTGTCTTGTTGCATTTGAAGATTGCAATGTAAATGATGGATAACTCAGTGCTACTGTTGACCTACTATCATTTCTCTTCTAGTTTGTTGTGTTTTCTTTAACTCTTTTATGGAATTGCTTCCAAAATGAAATCCCAACAGTTGCTTATATTATGCTTTTCTTACACCATGGAGTATTTGGTGGGAATAGATCACATTTCAAGATGATTTCTGTATTTCTAAAAGTATTTTTTAATTATTGTCCTAACATGTTTGTAGGTCTTTTGTAAATAATTATCAAAATCGTCTTAGAAGAGACAAGTGTCTACAGTTGCTAATTCCATATAGCATACTAATTTTCTTAATGTCATAGCTTGCATGATAGATTCTTTCTCTGTTTATCTGTGGAATGGCATTTACAATATCTCAAATATTTATATGACATGTACTAGCTTTTTTAAAATCAGCATGCCAAAATGTTTGCAAACAACTTAAGGCAACAATGATTTAATTAGTTTGTTCTTTCAAAGGTTTGGGTCCTTTATGGTGGGTATGGAAGGGCAGTTACCAAGGAAACCAGAAAATTAGTCATCTAAGTTAGCAGACAATCTCTGTTAAAGAGCCCAGTCCTGCTTTAGATAGATGGAGGTCAGAGGACAGCTTTCAGAGGTCCTTACTCTCCTCTTCTGTGTGCACTTGAGAGAGGTAAGTATGTATCATTCTCACTTCAGGATGAAAAGTTTAACCATGAGAATCATGAACTACCACTGTCATGAAAAGGTTGCTAGGGCAGATATTCAGTGACATGATGAACTTTTATATATGTATTTGTGTATTTTTCAGGTGTATCAAGTCTGAAGAGAAGTCTCTTGGAGTTGGATTACATGCATTTTGCATAAGAATATTTGGTATAAAGAGTTTCCCAACATATCAGATCAATATTAAGTGCTTAGTAAACAAATTACTTTTCTCTGAATATGAAGATAGCAAATATCTTGTCAACCTGAAACAGAAATCTCACCACAAATGGAATAAGGATTTATTCTAGAAGTGACCATAATATAGGAACACAAATTCATATCTTTCAAACATCATGTTACAACATGAGGATAGTTTCAATGATGTTTATACTTAGAGAATAAAAGAATCCATGAACAAGAGTCTTCTCAAATCTATCTGTGGGAATGTCAGGAAGTACAGTTACAGCAAAGCAAATAGGTCTGTGTTGTAGGCTCGGATGCTATCTGATGGCCTGCTTAGTGTTTGAGTAGGTCGAAGTTGAAACTAGAGACCTCTTAAGTCAAGATATCACTAAAGGGTTCATGTGATAGTCATATAGATATAAGGTCAGAAACAGGAATGGGGCAATGAGTAATCAGTAAAAATATAAAGATAATTTGTCTCTGGAAGCATCATGACCTTGTAGCATTCTTAACATTATTAACATGGGTGTGCTGTGCCCATTTAACTGAAACTTTAGTTTACAAGTGTTTGGAACTGGCTACTTATAATTAGTCAGAGAATAAAGTAACTGAAGAGATGAAAAGTGTTTCTTCTTATCTTTAAAGACCTTATCTAAACATAATTACACCTTTCAACTTTTGGAAGATTTAAGAATAAATGATAAGGAAATAGTTTGTTAGTTGGGTGTACAGAAAACCAATACTTTAAAAAAAATGTGAGAACCAAGATTATGAACTCAAGGAATGTTGTTTTTAGGATCTTATACACAGCTTTCATCTGTTGTGATTTAAAAACTTTACATTAACTGATATTTCATAAAAGTAATCTTAGAGCATTTGATTCATAATTTTTTATATTGATTTAAAAAATAATAGAACTGAAGTACTTCCAAATGCAATTTTTGGTTGTAGTTGTTGATTTGTTTTTGTTTTTTCTTTCTTTTCATTGCAGCTGGCATTCCGGCACCTATTTACTTTGGAGCTTTGTTAGACAGAACTTGTTTACGTTGGGGAACTCAGAAATGTGGTGAGCCAGGGGCATGCAGGATGTATGATATAAATAGATTCAGGTAAGTATAACTTTGAGACATGCTTTTGCAGCATAAAATTCTTATATAACGTTCCCCTTTCATACAAAGCATCGTCTTGAGTGATAAGATTATATATGGCTTCACTTTCAGAGTGCTATATGGTTTTAAACATCTATTTACATACATATGAATCTGTGGAGGCCATACCTAAACATACCATAATCAATACATTTTGTCCAACTTCAAAAGTCCCCATAGTCTACAGCAGTCTCAACAATGTTAAAGCTCCAAAGTTCAAAATCTCTTCTGACATTCATCCAATCACTTAATTGTAATTCCCAAAGCAAGACAGGAAATGAGCTGGGCAACCTCCAAACTTGCATCTCCATGTCTGATGTCAAAGTTGTCTTCAGATCCCCAACCCCTTTTTCATTTTGTTGACTACCACAAAGTTCTTCCTCCTGGGTTGGTTCCACTCTCTGTTAGCAGCATTCTTTGGCAAACATCTCACAGCATCTTAAACATCTTAGGGCCTCCAAGGCAATTTTAACATTATAGCTTCTTGTTCCAATGTCTGGGATCCACATATGATCTTCTGGGCTCCTCCAAAGGCTGGTTTCACTTCTCTAGCTCTGTCCTCTTTAGCACTCTAAAGTCAGGTTGATTCATTCCACTGTCATTGCTATTCTTGGTGATTGATCATCCCATGGTACTGGCATCTCCAATATGTTGGGCTGGGGTCTTCTGCTGCAACTAAGCTTCACAAATAGCCTATCCTATAATCTTTTCAGGGTGCCAAACCTAAAACCCTTTACATGACCTCCTCAGTTCTTGGCCATCAACTGTAACTGAGGCTACATCTTTACCAATGGCCTTCCCTGGCTTCTCACAGTACCACGCCTCAGCTACTCTTCGTGACCCCTTCATGCCTTCAAAACCAGTACTACCTGGGTGACTCTTACACATTATCAAGTACAGTTGCAGTACAAGGTACAATCAAGGCTATCGCTGGAATACAGCTTCTTTGTCCTCTCAGAAAAACACTTCCCAGAGATTTCACCTCAAAAATGCTGGTCTCTTCTTAATCACTACTAATTTCTTAGTTCCAGCTAACCAGCATCAATTGTCCCAGTAGTGTCTTTTATTCTGGACTCTAAAGCCAGAGACACAGGGACAAAGCTGCAGAGTTCTGCTGCTTGCTGGGGCTGGAACATGGCCCCATTGTTCTATTACAGTATCACCAGCTTTCTGTTTTCTAGCTCATTCACTGCCTAAGGCTGGCTGTCCTGGAACTTGCTCTGTAGACTGACTTTGAACTCAGAGATCTGCTTGACTTTCTCCTGAGCACTGGGATGAAAGGTGTGGTCCACCAAGTCTGAATTTTAAGTTTTTTTTTTCACCTAGAACTTGCTCTGTTCTAGGATGCCCTTGAACTCAGAGATCTGCTTGTCTTTGCCTTCTGGAACTAAAGGTTTGTACTACCAGGCCTGAACCTAAATTTGGCTGGGTGGAATCTTGCCCCAAGGTCACTACTCCTTTAATTCAATTTAATATCCTTAAACACAGGATTTAGCTTCATTTCAATTCCTAATGCCCCATTAAAATTCAAATCATATATTTTATATTTTTCCTTTCTCAGCTTGCTATGCTTGTTTAAAATGCTCTTCATGAGACTTAGCCAGAGAACAAAGTCTATGATGGGTGTTTATGAGACTTCCCTTTTCAATTCGATTAAGCTAAGTCTTCACTTTAGACTCAGGTAGACTCTTCAGACAAGGGCAAAAAGTAGTCATTTTCTTCTTTTTTTTTATTAGATATTTTCTTTGTTTACATTACAAATGATATCTGCTCTCCTGGTTACCCCTCGGGAAAAAAAAAACAAACAAAAACAAAAACAAAAAAACTAAACCCTGTTTCCTCCACACTCCCCCTGCTCACCAACCCATTCTTTCTCACTTACTGGCCCTGGAATTCTCCTACACTGGGGCATAAACCTTCACAGGACCAAGGGCCTCTCCTCCCATTGATGACCAACTAGTCCATCCTCTGCTATATATGCAGCTGGAGCCATGAGTCCCACCATGTGTGCTCTTTGGTTGATGGTTTGGTTCCTGGGAGCTCTGAGGGTACTAGTTAGTTCATTGTTGTTCGTCCTAAGGGGCTGCAAACCCTCTAGCTCCTTGGGTCCTTTCTCTAGCTCCTTCATTTGGGGACCCTGTACTCAGTCCAATGGACGGCTGTGAGCCTCTACTTCTGTATTACCCGGGCACTGGCAGAGTCTCTCAGGAGACAACCATATCAGGCTCCTGTCAGTCAGCACTTGCTGACATCCACAATAGTGTCTGGATTTGATGATTGAATATGGAAAGTATTCCCAGTTGGAGCAGTCTCTGGATTGTCTTTCTTTCAGTCTCTGCTCCATAGTTTGTCTCTGCAACTCCTTAGATGGTTATTTTGTTCCCCCTTCTAAGAAGGAACGAAGCATCCACACTTTGTCTTCCTTCTTCTTGAGTTTCTTGTGGTTTGTGGAATGGATTTTGGGCATTCTGAACTTCTGGGTTAATAGCCACTTATCAGAGAGTGCATGGTATATGTGTTCTTTTGTGATTGGGTTACCTCACTCAGGATGATATTCTCCAGATCCATCCATTTCCCTAAGAATTTCATAAATTCATTGTTTTTAATAGCTGAGTAGTACTCCATTGTGTAGATGTACCACATTTTCTGTATCCACTCCTCTGTTTAGGGACATGTGGGTTATTTCCAGCTTCTGGCTATTATAAATAAGGCTGCTATGAACACGGTGGCGCATGTGTCTTTATTACATGTTGGAGCATCTTCTGGGTATATGCCCAGGAATGGTATATCTGGGTCCTCTGGTAGTACTATGTCCAATTTCCTGAGGAACTGCCAAACTGATTTCCAGAGTGGTTGTACCAGCTTGCAGTCCCACCAGCAATGAAAGAGTATTCCTCTTTCTCCACAACCTCTTCAGTATCTGATGTCACCTGAGTTTTTTATCCTAACCATTCTGACTGGTGTGAGGTGGAATCTCAGGGTTGTTTTGATTTGCATTTCCCTGATGACTAAGGATGTTGAACATTTCTTTAGGTGCTTCTCAGCCATTTGGTATTCATCTGTTGAGAATTCATTGTTTAGCTCTGTACCCCATTTTTAATAGGGTTATTTGGTTCTCTGGAGTCTAACTTCTTGAGTTCTTTGTATATATTGGATATTAGCCCTCTATCAGATATAGGATTGGTAAAGATCTTTTCCCAATTTGTTGGTTGCCATTTTGTCCTATTGACAGTGTCTTTTGCCTTATAGAAGCTTTGCAACTTTATGAGGTCCCATTTGTCAATTCTTGATCTTAGAGCATAAGCTATTGGTGTTCTGTTCAATAAATTTTCCCCTGTGCCTATGTGCTCAAGGCTCTTCCCCACTTTCTTTTCTATTAGTTTGAGTGTATCTGGTTTTATGTGGATGTACTTGATCCACTTGGACTTGAGCCTTGTACAAGGAGATAGGAATGGATCAATTTGCATTCTTCTTCATGCTAACTGCCAGTTGAGCCAGCACCATTTGTTGAAAATGCTTTTATTTTCCACTGTATGGTTTAGCTCCTTTGTCAAAGTTCAAGTGGCCATAGTTTTGTGGGTTCATTTCTGGGTCTTCAATTCTATTCCATTGATCTACCTGCCTGTCACTGTAACAATACCACACAATTTTTATCACAATTGCTCTCTAGTACAGCTTAAGGTCCGGGATGGTGATTCTGCCAGAGGTTCCTTTATTGTTGAGATCTTTGGTTAATGTTTTCATAACCTCTTGGAATATGCTTTCTAAGTGCAGATGCCTTCTTGCTGACTCAGAAGTAATTAACTCCTGACATCTGGAAACTAGCAGAGTTCTCAATGCAGTTTTGACATCCGAAAGACCATTAATAGCAATCCTATTATAAAAGGACTTAATAATCACTAATATAATATTAGGAATATTTATATAATCATCATTAAGAATTAAGAGGTCATTTATTTGTATAGTATCACTACAAGACAGTACATCTTCATAGTTCTGCAGAGATTTGTTCCAAAGCATGGGCTAATAGCTAGTGATTGTATATGTATACACACACACACACACACACACACACACACACACACACACACACAGAGGAAAGCATACTCATAGAAGGAATCTTTCCTAAATTGAAATTCTCCTGGGCCTTGACTGCAGGAGCAAATTTGTAGTAGATTTTAACCCAAGGTGAACCCATCTTAGAAAGATCACCTGCTAGTTTTTAACTTCTCCTTGATGGTTCTCGACACTTATATAGTCTAGAATGTCTGGCCAAACTCATGGTGCCACCCATTGGTATCTGTGTCTTCTCACTTCAATTACTGTAATCAAAATAATATCTCATGAACATGTTCACAGGCCAACATAATCCATACAGGCCTTCACTGAAACTTACTTCTCAGGAGATTCTAGATAGTATCTAATTGACAAAACAATCCATCATACCAGATTTCAGTGTGTTGAGAACCTGAAATAGCACTTTCATAGTCATTTAGAAATGTATTTATATTAAAAATACATATTTCCTAAACATATAAAGTCCAGAAACTTTAAGGCATATTTTATCAAATTTATAAGTAACAAATGTTTGCAACAGTATACAAGTTATTGTAAGAAATAGTGAAAGGAAAAATTACCTAACTCATTTCAGGAAGCTTGTACAGTCTTTATGCTTACCTGGACAAGTTCAACAAAAGGAAAGAATCTGGGGCTAAAATGATGACTCGCTTAAGAGCACATATCAACCATGCAGTGATCATGAGTTCAATTTCCTTATCTCACATTGGGCAGAACACAAAATCTTGTTATTCAGGCTCATAGGTATCTAGGACTTATGAACACATACTAACACAGAGATGTAACACATACACATTGTTAAAAAATAATAAAAATTTAAAACCTATTGGTCACTTTATATGCAAAATTATGTATGAAAATGAACAAATTGAATGTTCTTTTATACAAAACTGACTAATAGAAATTATTTTAGACATTACAGGATTTCCATATCTCAAAAAATCTACTAGTAGTACAAAGCATACAATTGTTGAGTAGGAGAATAACTTGAAAATGATCTCATGATGCTTTATACATGTCTGAGAAAAATTTAAGCAAACAAAACAGAAAGCAAACGTTTCCATAAACTGATATGAGTCATGTTGCATACTCACAAGTGCTAGAAGAGCAGTGTACAGTGTTCACATGGTGGAAATTCATCATCAGAAACAACTTTCTGAAAGCATCCTTATAGACACACCCAGGTACATATTTCAAAAATGATCATAACTTCAGTTAAGATGACAATGGAAAATGAGTCATTAGCAACATGGAGAAAATATACTTAAATTTCTATAGTAGAAAATTTCTACATTTTTAACAAACAAAATGAATAAATTGGGTGGGCAGTGGTGGCGCACACCTTTAATCCCAGCACTTGGGAGACAGAAGCAGGCAGATTTTTGAGTTTGAGGCCAGCCTGGTCTACAGAGTGAGTTCCAGGACAGCCAGGGCTACACGAGAAACCCTGTCTCGAAAAACAAACAAACAAACAAACAAAAAACAAAAACAAACAAACAAAAAAGAATAAATTGGCAAAGTAGATTACATAAAGTACATGAGAAAATAATTACCTGACATATTTCATCAAAGCATAAATGATCTTTAATAATACACAAATTTACATACCTAAACATAAAGGTTTAATACAGATTAGTTCTTTTCAATAGGAACATTTTTTGGGGATTGCCTGTAGCATTAAGAGGATCAAGCTATCTCCCTGCATTCATTATTGTAATACTTATAAGGAAGTTCTGTCTCCCTGGGAACATCGACTCTTCAGAAACTGGACCTGCAGAGATGAAGTTCACTGAGAAGGAAAGCGAGTGCACAGATGCGCACAGAAGTCCTAAGGTCGAGAATGATGGAGAACTGAAAACTAAGCTATAAAGAGTTTTTGACTGCCCTGTGCAAGGCCATGAATAGAATGTACAGTTGATGAGTTTTGAATCATGAAACATACAGTAGGAACTCTCATCTCTAAGAACCTCAACAATTACTTTTACTTATCATAAAAATAATTATTGATAGCATTTTCAGGAGGTTGGTGTAGGACTTAAGATTTTCCAAAATACACTTCTATAAAGACCCCTACACTGAACAATAAAGCTTTCTTCATTTGCAAACAACATTTTCTCTTATATCAAGAGAAGTATGTGTTTCCTATATATCTTTAAATAGCTTTAAAACCTATGCCTTAAACACTATTTGATTCTGTTGAATTTATGTTTTAATGTTGGAGGTATTTAGAGCTGAAAATATATATTGTGGTTGTGCTACATTAAAATAATAATTCTATCTATGCACAAGATGTGTGCATGTCTATATCTAGGAGTTATTAACTGTTTTTATTTCAGTCATGATGCTTCTGAGATTAGACTTCTTCCTCATCTGTCATCTCCTGGTTTTAGTCCGTCTTTATTTACTCCTGTCACATATCTGATCATTTAGTTTATATTACTGATAACCCTAATCAGATTATTAAAAATCATATTACAAAGATTGATGGATCTATTTTTTCTAGCAGTTCAAAGCTGGTCAGGAAACTATTTCTTAAAAGGATATGTTTGAGAAAGCTAATCCTTTCAAAGGCCCTTTGTGGAAATTGGGTTGTATCTCAGGATTACAATGTTTGCCTAATACATGTGAGGCCTTGGGTTAAGATCCAAGGTACAGTAATATACAGACAAAATAAAATAAAAAAATAAATAATGGGTGGATGCAGTATAATATGTTATTTAAAGACCCAGTGTTCACTTTATTCATGTGTCCTCAGAGCACATTGGGAAAGAAATTCATAGGAAGTAAGATGCTGACTTCATGTTGGCTGGGAAGTAGGAAGAGAGCTAGAAGGGGCCAAAGACCTAGTATCTCTTCCAATGGCTTATTGTTTGGGACCCAAACTCCCCCTTAGGCGCCATCTTTTAATGCTTCCACCAGTGTTCAGTAGCACCTTGCTGAAGACTAAGATTTTAACATGTGGTCCAATGGGGGTGGTCCAAACCCAAACCACAGCAAAGAGAAAGCAGACACCCTAACTGTGAAGCATTCTAGAGTTATTTTCCAATTTTTATGATTTCTTGAATTAGTTAGTAGGGATAGCAAAAGAAAAGTTTCATGGAAAAGTGATGGAAAGATCAGTTATGAGCATGTGCTGGCCTTGCTCAGAATCTGAGTTTGGTTTCCATCACCCATATCAAGAGTTTTATAGCCACTTGTGACACTAACTCTGGGTGAACTCTCCTTGCTTCTCTACACACACACTAACACCAACAACATCATAATAACAGGAATTAACAACCGCTGGTCATTAATATCTCTTGATGTCAATGGACTCAATTCGCCAATAGAACACACAGGCTAACAAAATGGATGCAAAAAGAGGACCCATCATTCTGATACATACAAGAGAAACATATCTTAACAATAAATATAGACATTACCTCAGAGTAAATGGCTGGAAAAAGGTTTTCCAAGCATATGGACACAAGAAGAAAACTGATGTAGCCATCTTAATATCTAATAAAATGGTCTTACAACCAACATTAATCAAAAGAGACAGGATAGGACACTTCATACTCATCATAAGAAAAAATGTAGGAAGATGATATCTCTATTCTGAACATCTATATCCTAAACTCAAGGGCACACACATTCATAAAAGAAACACTGCTAAAGCTTAAATGACACATTAAACCCCACACATTTATAATGGGACAATTCAACACCCCATTCTCACCAATGACAAGTCATCCAAACCAAAAATAAACATAGAAATAATGAAAATAACTTGTTATGAACCATGCAGATTTAACATATCTACAGAACATTTCACACAAACACAAAAGAATATACCTTCTTAGCAACTCATAATACATTCCTCAAATTTTTGGCCATATCATCAGTCTCAAAGCAAGCCTCCAAAGATACAAGAAATTAAAATAATACCTTGTATCTTATCATACTACCATGGATTAAAGCTGAACTCCAACAACAGAAGCATCAGAAAGGCTACACACTCATGAAAACTGAATCACTTTCTACTCAATGATTTCTGGGTTAGGGAAGAAATAAAGAAATTAAATACTTTCTAGAATTTAATGAGAAAAAAGTCATAACATACTCAAATTTATGGGACATAATGCAAACATTGGTAAGAGGAAAGGTCATTGCATTAAAAGCCGATATAAAGAAATTAGAAAGTCTTCACACCAGCAATTTAAAAGAACACCTGAAAGATCTAGAAAAAAAAGGAAGCAAACACAATGAAAGGAGTAGAAGGCAGGGAATAATCGAAATTAGGGCTGAAATTAATCGATTAAAAACAGAAAAACAAGAGCTAATACCAATACTCCTCAAACTATTCCACACAAAAGAAACAGAAAGAATACTACCTACTTCATTCTATAAAGCCACAGTTACTCTGATAACTAAGAAAGGGACCCAACAAAGAAAGAGAACTTCAGAGCAATTTCACTTATGAATAGTGATGTAAAAATACTCAATAAGATTCTTAAAATTTCAATCCAAGAATAAAACAAAAGCATCATTCACCATAATCAAGTAGGCTTTACCCTAGGGGTGCAAGGATGGTTCAATATACAAAAATCCATCGATATAATCCATTATATAAACAAACTCAAAGGAAAAGAGTCATATGAACATTTCATTAGACGCTGAAAAAGCCTGTGACAAAAATCTAACACCACTTCATGGTAAATGTCTTGGAGAGATCAAGAGTTCAATGCACATACATAAATATAATGATAGCAATATTCAGCAAACCAACAGCTAGCATAAAATTAAATGGTGAAAAACTTGAAGCAATCTCACTAAAATCACAGACAAGACAAAGCTTTTCACTCTCTCCATGTCTATTCAATACAGTACTTGAAGTTCTAGCGAGAGCAATAAGACAACAAAAGAGATCAAGGAGATCAAGGGCATAAAACTTGGAAAGGAAAAAGTCAAAGAGTCAATATTTGCAGATGATATGATAGCATACATAAGTGACACCCCCTCCAAATTCTACCAGAGAATGCCTACAGCTGATAAACAACTTCAGCAAGGTGAACTGATATAAAATTCACTCAAGGAAATCAGTAGCCCTCCTTTATACAAATGATTAATGGGCTGAGAATACAATTAAGCAAACAGCACCCTTCTCGATAGTCACACAAAGTATAAATATCTCAGAGTAACTCTAACCAAGCAAGTGAAAGACTTGTATGACAAGAACTTCTAGTCCCTGAAGAAAGAAATTCAAGAAAACCTCAGAAGATGGAAAGATCTTCCATGTTCATGGAGCAGTAGGATTGTCGTACTGAAAATGGCCGTCATACCAAAACCAATCTACACATTCAATGTAACTCCCATCAAAATTCCATCACAGTATCTTACAAACAAAGAAAGAGCAATTCTCAACTTCATATGGAAAAGCAAAAATAAAACCCAGAATAGCCTAAAGAATTCTTAGCAATAAAAGAATTTCTGGAGGAATCACCATTCCTTCCCAATAGTTGTACTACAGAGCAATAGTGATAAAAGCTGCACGGCATTGGTACAGAAACGGACTGGTTGGTCAATGGAATAGAATCAAAGATGCAGACATAAACTTGCACACCTATAGACTCTTGATTTTTGAAGAAGCAAAAACTATGCAGTGGAAAAAAGAAAACATCTTTAACAAATGGTGCTAGTCTAACTGACAGTCTGCATATAGAAGAATATAAATTGATCCTTGCTTATCACCATGCACAAAGATAAGTACAAGTAGATCAAGGATATGAACATAAAACCAGATATACTAAACCTAAAGGAAGAAAAGTGAGAAATAGACTTAAATGCGTTGGCACAGAGTAACATTTCCTGAACAGAACACCAGTGGCTCAAGCTCTAAGATCACCAATTGATAGATGGGACCTCTTGAAACTGAAAACTTCTGTAAGGCAAAGGACATGGTCAATAGGATAAAACAGCAGCCTAGAGACTGGGAAAGCATTTTACCAATCCTACATCTGACAGATGTTTAATATCCAAAATTTATAAAGAACTCAGGAAGATAGACTCCAAAACAAAAAACAAAAAAATAAAAACAAAACAAAATACACAATACCCTAAATAAGCAATTAAAAAATGGAGTACAGACCTAAACAGAGAATTCTCAACAGAGGACTTTCAAATGGCCCAGAAGCACCTAAAGAAGAGTTCAAAGTCTTTAGTCATCATGGAAATACAAATCAAAACAACTCTGAGATTCCATCTTACACCAAGATCAAAAACACAAGTGGAAGCACATGCTAGTGAGGATGTGGAGAAAGGGAATACTCCTTTGATGTAGGTATGATTGCAAACTTGTACAATCACTCTGGAAATTAATCTGGAGGTTTCTCAGAAAATTGGAAATACTTTCACCTGAAGACTCAGCTATAACCACTCTTGGGCATATACCCCAAAATATTCTACCATATCACAAAGATACACACTCCACTATATTCATAGTGGTCTTATTCATAATAGCCAGAAACTGGAAGCAACCCAAGTTTCTCTCACCTGAAGAATGGATACAGAAAATGTGATTCATTTACACAGTGCAATACTATACAGCTATTAAAAACTAGGATATCATGAATGTTGTTGGCACATGGGTGTAACCAGAAAATATCTTCTTGGGTGAGGTAACCCAGACCCAGGAGGACATGTATGGTATGTACTCATTGATAAGTGGATAGTAGCCAAAAAGTACAGAATACCCATGATACTCCAAACACCCAACAAAGTTAATCAAGATAGAAGTCCCACGTGAGGATGCTTCCATTCCACTCAGAAGGGAGAACAAATTAGTCATGAGACACAGAGGGAGAGGGAAACGTTGGTTGGAGGGGGTGCAGGAGGGAAAGAGGAGGGCAAGTTGGTATTCAGGGAGATAGGAGAAAGACCCAGAGGGCCAGGAGTTTGGATGGAAATATGCAGCTGCAGGGGGTGGAGGGGATGACTAGAAAGTCTCAGAGACCTGGGAGGCTCCCAGGACTCAATATAGGTGATCTTAGCCAAAATGCCCAATAGTGGGGATACGGAGCCTAAAGAGACCGCTTCCAGTAGTCAGTAGTCCGACCGAACTCACAGCGGAGGGATATGGACATCAACCACCTATAAAACTTTTGACTCAGAGTTGTTCCTGTCTAAAAGAAATTCAGGGTAAAAAACGGAGTAGAAATTGAGAGAATGGCCAACCAGTCACAGATCCAACTTGGGATCTATCCCATGGGCAGGCACCAATCTCTGAGACTATTATGCTGGGTTGTGCTTGCAGACAAGAGCCTAGTATGGTTGTCCTCTGAGAGAGGCTCTATCATCAGCTGACTGAGACATAGACATAGCCAAGCATTGGACAGAGGTTGGGGATCCCTGTGGAAGTTAGGGGAAGGATTGAAGAAGCTGAAGGGATTGGCAATCCTACAGGAAGACAACAGTGTCAACTAAGCCGGATCCCTGGAAGCTCTCTGAGACTGAGAGGCCTTGTGGCAGAGGGCTGCCGTGTCTGACCTCAATGTGAGAGGATGTACCTAATCCTGTAGAAATATGGTGCCCAGGGTGGGGTGATACTCAGGGAGGGGGCAGCCTCTCAGAGGTAAAGAGGAGAGAAAGTAGGGAAAGGACTCTGCAAGGTAGGAAGGGGGCAATATTTGCAATGTAAATAAATAAAATAATGAATTAATTAATAAATAAAAAACTAAGATATTTTACAAAAGAAAAGCTTAAGAAAATTATGAGGGCTTGGGGTCAGAGAAAGTAATTTACGATGTATAAAAACTTGTTTCAGGGTTCTTGCCTTCTCTCCATGCTATTGTTTGGGACCTCAAACTTTTACTGATTCAAAAACATAAATCTACTGCTCTTTCCACAATGTGAACTTCAATACAGATAACAAACAAGTGTAATGCTAACTTTTTAACATTTTTTATCTACTCTTATAAACCTATATATTTTTTAGATGTTTTCTTATTTACAATATCTCCTTTCCCAGGTTCCCCTCCAAAAATTAAATAAATAAATAAAAATAAAAATAAAATAAGAAAAAATAAAAATAAATAACTAAAACAATCCCATGTTCCTTCCTCCCTCCCCCTGCTCACCATCCCACCTCCTCCTGCTTACTGGCCCTGGCATTCCCCTACACTGGGGCATAGAACCTTCACAGGGCCAAGGACCTCTCCTCACCAGCTTGGTCATCCTCTGCAATATGCATGCTGGTGGAGCCATGAGTCCCCCCATGTGTACTCTTTGGGTGGAGTTTTAGTCCCTGGAAGCTCTGAGGGTACTAGTTAGTTCATATTGTTGTTCTTCCTTAGGGGCTGCAAACCCTTCAGCTTCTTGGGTCCTTTCTCTAGCTCCTTCATTGGGGACCCTGTACTCAGTCCAATGGATGGCTGGGAGCCTCTACTTCTGTATTAGTCAGGTACTGTCAGAGCCTCTCAGGAGACAGCTATATCAGGCTCCTGTCGTCCAGCACTTGTTGGCATCCACAATAGTGTCTGGATTTGATGACTGAAAATAGGAAGGATGCCCAGGTGGAGCAGTTTCTGAATTGTTCTTCCTTTAGTCTCTGCTCCATAGTTAGCCTCTACAACTCCTTCCATGGGTATTTTATTCCCCCTTTTAAGAAGGAACTAAGTATCCTCACTTTGGTCTTCCTCTTTCTTGAACTTTTTACGGTTTGTTGTTTGTACTTTGTGTATTACACTCTTCTAGGCTAATATCCACTTATCAGAGAATGTATACCATGTGTGTTCTTTTGTGATTGGGTTACCTCACTCAGGATGATATTCTCCAGATCCATCCATTTCCCCAAGAATTTCATAACTTTATTGTTTTTAATAGCTGAGTGTAGATGTCCTCTGTTTAGGGACATCCGGGTTGTTTCCAGTTTCTGACTATTATAAATAAGGCTGCTATGAACATTGTGGAGCATGTGTCCTTATTACGTGTTGGAGCATCTTCTGGGTATATGCCCAGGAGTGGTATGGCCGGTAGTACTATGTCCAATTTCCTGAGGAATCGCCAAACTGATTTCCAGAGTGGTTGTAACAGCTTGCAGTCCCACCAGCAATGAAGGAGTGTTCCTCTTTCTCCACAACCTCTCCAGCATCTGCTGTCACCTGAGTTTTTTATCCTAGCCATTCTGACTAGTGTGAAATGGAATCTCAGGGTTGTTTTGATTTGCATTTCCCTGATGACTAAGGATGTTGAACATTTCTTTAAGTACTTCTCAGCCATTCGGTATTCCTCAGTTGAAAATTCTTTGTTTAGCTCTGTACCCCATTTTTAATAGGGTTATTTGGTTCTCTGGAGTCTAACTTCTTGAGTTCTTTGTATATATTGGATATTAGCCCTCTATCAGATATGGGATTGGTAAAGATCTTTTCCCAATTTGTTGGTTGCTGTTTTGTCCTATTGACAGTGTCTTTTGCCTTACAGAAGCTTTGGAATTTTATGAGGTCCCATTTGTCAAGTTTTGATCTTAGAGCATAAGCTATTGGTGTTCTGTTCAATAAATTTTCCTCTGTGCATATGTGCTCAAGGTTCTTCCCCACTTTCTTTTCTATTAGTTTGAGTGTATCTGGTTTTATGTGTATGTACTTGCTCCACTTGGACTTGAGCTTTGTACAAGGAGATAGGAATGGATCAATTTGCATTCTTCTTCATGCTAACTGCCAGTTGAGCCAGCACCATTTGTTGAAAATGCTGTCTTTTTTCCAGCATGGTTTAGCTCCTTTGTCAAAGTTCAAGTGGCCATAGTTTTGTGGGTTCATTTCTGGGTCTTCAATTCTATTCCATTGATCTACCTGCTTGTCACTGTACCAATACCATGCAGTTTTTTTTCACAGTTGCTTTGTAGTATAGCTTAAGGTCTGGGATCATGATTCCACCAGAGGTTCCTTTATTGTTGAGAATAGTTTTGGCTATCCTGGGTTTTTTGTTATTCCATATGAATTTGCTAATTGCTCTTTCTAAGTCTGTTAAGAATTGGGTTGGGTTGCTGCTGCGATTGAAACTCCAGCTCCTCTTCTTCTAAAGATGAAGGAGAAAGCATACATTCAGGATGCTCAGTGCATTGTGCTTCAAAACAGTCATAGTGAACAGCAACAATGAACATTTCTTGGATTACATTGTGTGCTTACAGTGGTGATGTACAGCAGGGTTATCTCTGCACTGAGATATATTTCAGGACCTAAGACTGGAAGTATTTTACCAGAAGTAGCTACTAGAATCTCCCAAATATCTTGACACAAGGATATTCCTTTTTTGTTACTATTTGCTCAGAAGTTTTGCAACTAAGGTGTGACCAAGCATAAGATCTGTTGATGGATTTATTTCAACATTCCATGTTTGTAACCTTTTAGAATATTTTAGAATGCAGAAATGTGCTATAATCTGGTCTATTAATTTTATTTACTAAAAGCCTCTGCTTTGTTAATCCTGTCTCTTCATTTTTTATATGTATGTGTGCACATCTCTTCTTCATGTAGAAATGAAGAAAGAGAAACTAAAAATGTGAGTACTAGCTGGGTGGTGGTGGCACATGCCTTTAATCCCAGCACTTGGGAGGCAGAGGCAGGAGGATTTCTGAGTTCAAGGCCAGCCTGGTCTACAGAGTGAGTTCCAGGACAGCCAGAGCTGTACAGAAAAACCCTGTCTCAAAAAACAAAACAAAACAAAAAAATGTTAGTACTATGTACAAAGATTTGAAAACTCACCCAGGATGCTAAAAGTGCCTACTTTGTTCTGTGAAAGCCTGCACAACTCAACATGCCAATTGTTCAGCCTTCTCTCTTTTTTTTTCCAGAGCTGAGGCCCGAACCCAGGGCCTTGTGCTTTCTAGGCAAGCGCTCTACCACTGAGCTAAATCCCCAACCCCGACTTCTCTCTTTTTAATATCCTAATGGTATTTGACTCTTTCCCTGAAATTTTATGTGAAATTCCTTGAAGAATTGGCTGTACTAGGTTCAAATTATTATTGAATCAAGAAAGTTTTCCAGGTTTATACCAAACACAGAAACAGTCTCAGTAGGCAGATGAATATGGTGCTGAAGAGAAGTCATAGTTTGTAAAGCCCTTCGCACACAAACAAGAAGACCTGAGTGTGTATCCTCATGTAATCTCAGAACTCCTATGGTGAAATGGGCAGAAGAGTGAGGAAAATCCCTGGAAGCCTGGACTCTCCAGGTAGGGGACCAGAAAACAAGAAAACCAGCCTCACACCATGCAGAAGGTAGACACTGACACCTAGCATTGTCCTCTGATGCCCCCACCATTATTCCACAGCACGTATGTGCTCAGACTCAGACACATACATGTGCTATAAACACTACACACACACACACACACACACACACACACACACACACAAATAAATCAGAATATAGCACTCCAATCAATAAAATTTTGGAAGAGAAATATACTCTATTGGCAATCAATGTTGGAAATACATATTTTTAATGTTATTTAATCTTCTTTTTTCACTCCAGATTTTATCCCCCTCCTGGTCCACCTTCTGATTGTTCCACATTCCATACCCCCCACCAGCTATGTCTCCATGAGGATGTCCCCAGCCCCCCTTCCCCTTACATCCTGGGGCCTTCAGTCTTTTGAGGGTTGAGTGTATCTTCTCTGACTGAACCGAGACCTGGCAGTCCTCTGCTGTATATGCATTGGAAGGCTCATATCAGCTGGCGTATGCTGCCTGGTTGGTGGTCCAGTGTTTGAGAGAACTCAGGGGTCCAGGTTAATTGAGACTGCTGGTTCTCCTACAGGGTTGCCTTTTTCCTCAGCTGCTTCCAGCTTTTCCCAAATTCAACCACAAGAGTCAACAGCTTCTGTCCATTGGTTGGGTGTAAATATTTGCATCTGACTCTTTCAGCTGCTTGTTGGGTCTTTTGGAGGGCAGGTATAATAGGCCCCTTTTTGTGAGCACTCTATAGCCTCAGTAACAGTGTCAGGCCTTGGTACCTCCCCTTGAGCTGGATCACACTTTAGGCCTGTCACTGGACCTCCTTTTCCCCAGGCTCCTCTCCATTTCCATCCCTGCAGTTCTTTCAGACAGGAGCAATTATGGGTGAGTTTTTGACTGTGGGATGGCAACCCCATCTCTCACTTGATGCCCAGTCTTTCTGCTGGAGGTGGCTCTACAAGGCATTTTATCTAAGGACAATTCCTTTGAGTCCTGAGAGTCTCTCACCTCCCAGGTCTCTGGTACATTCTGGAAGGTCCCCCACCTCCTACTGCCTGAGGTTGCCTGTTTCCATCCTTTCTGCTGGCCGTCAGGACTTCAGTCCTTTTCCCGTACCCAGTACCTGATTGTGTTCTTCTCTTCCCCTTCATGTCTCTTTTCTCACCCAGGACCCTCCTTCCCTCCCTCCCCATCATGTGATTGCCTTCTTCTCCCTCCCAAGTGGGATTGAGGCATCCTCAGTTGGGCTCTTTGGCTTGTTAACCTTTTAGAGTTCCATGGACTATAGTCAGTAGGAAAAATTGCCAACCTACAGCCTGGGAAAAGTCTTCACTAACCCCACATCCAATAGAGGGCTAATATCTAAAATATGTAAAGGACACCAAGACACCAAACAATCCAATCAAAAAATGGGGAATAGAATTAGAGAATTCACAACAGAGGAATCTCAAATGACTGAGAAGCACTCAAAGAAATATTCTAAGTCCTTAGTGATCAGGGCAATGCAAATCACAATGACCCTGAGATTCCACTTTACACAAATTAGAGTGGCTAAGATCAAAGCCTCACGTGCCAGCACATGCTGGCAAGGATGTGGAGAAAGAGGAACATTCCTCCATTGCTGGTGGGATTGCAAACTGGTACAACCACTTTGGAAATCAATCTGGAGATTCCTCAGAAAATTGGGAATAGATCTACCTGAAGACCCAGCTATACCATTCTTGGGCATACACCCAAAAGATGCCCTACCATGCCACAGGGACACATGTTCTACTATGTTCATAATGACCTTATTTGTGATAGCCAGAAGCTGGAAACAACCTAGATGTAACACAACAGAAGAATGGATACAGAAAATGTGGTTCATTTATACAATGAAATACTACTCAGCTATTAAGAACGAGGACATCCTGAGTTTTGCAGGTAAATGGATGGAACTAGAAAATATCATCCTGAGTGAGGTAACTCAGACTCAAAAGGACATGCATGGTATGTGCTCACTAATAAGTGGATATTAGCCAAAAAAGGACAGAATACTCAAGATACAGTCCACAGAACTCAAAAAGGTCAACAATGTTGGAAATATTTAAGTTGTTAGGTTTAGTACTTTTCAAGCTCTTTTTTAGAATTTAGATTCTAAAAAATAGAAGAGTTAAAATAAAGGATCTTTTCATACTGTATGTAACAAAGACCATTTTTCTCAATCACCATGTCTTTATAGTTTATTTTGGGCTATAATTTTTTTATCAAAAAAAAAAAAACCTGAAAAAATCCATATTATTTAGCCAGGCAGTAGTGCTGCATACCTTTAATCCCAGCACTCTCTAGGCAGAGGCAGGCAGATCTCTGTGAGTTCAAGGCCAGCCTAGTGGACAGAACAAGTTTCAGGACAGCCAGGACTACACAGGGAAACCCTATCTCAAAAAAAACAAAAACAACACAAAACAAAACAAAATAAAAACAAAACAAAACAAACAAAGAAAGAAACAAAAGCTAAAACCAACCAACCAAGCAAACAAAACCACATATATACTTGAGACCTCCAATTCTAGGATCAACCCCCAGGCTCCCTGCACAGTAAGTAGGCTCCCTCCATCACTGAGTGATAAACCCAGCCCCCCAGCATCTCTTTTGTTCCAGACACTGAACTGAATAAGGGTTGGGGAGGTGACTTGGAGGTGAGGTGGATTAAGTTCAGGTCTAGCTGGTATAGAGGCTTCAGCCTGCAGCAATGGAGTGACAATGAAACCATCATAAAGAGAGTTCACCCTAGGATAGCATGCAGGCAGGGATGCTCAAGTGACCATCCCAGCTGGAGTCAGCCACCCTGGGAAGCCAGCGAAGCCCAGCAGCACAAAGGGAAAGCTCTCTGCTTGTCAGAGCTTATAGAACTGTGAGAAAGTACTCCTCCTTTTAGACTCATGTAGAAACCCAAGTGTGACTCTACAGACAGGAGTGCCCTCCCCTGTTAGCTGAGAAAAGACCTTAATGTGTGTGGTGTCATCCCACTAATTGTAGTCCTGAGCCAAGTGACACAGTGAAAAGTGAGCTGAATGTCAGTCTTTCCCTCTGCCTGTTTCTGAATGAAGGTGTAATGTCATTGGCTGCGTTGATCTGTAGGCACTATGTCTAGCCCACTATGTTTGTAGTGGATCTCATAGGAATACAAATATTCACCAGAAACTCTTATGAACAATTACATACTAAAACACTGGAAAACCTCAAAGAAGTAGATACATTTTTAAACACAATTGACCTACCAAAATTTAAAATAATTTAATAGATAAAGGGCTGAAGCTATAGCTTAGTGGCAGACTGTTTGCCTCACATGTGCATGGTCCTAGGTTTGATCTTCACTCCACACATACATACATACATACATACATACATACATACATACATACACACACGCACGCACACACATGCACGCACACACACACACACACACACACATGCACGCACACACAAACACTTCACATTTAAGAGTCAGTGAGATAGTGCACATGAGACAGGAGAAAGTTTCAGTGGATTGAGGAGAAACGTTAGTGAAGACAGATTTAGATATGGGGCTAGCAAGATTCTGCATCCCTTGATGTCTTCTGTTGTTGCTTACAAATCTTTAACATTAACATTGTCCTGGTGTTAAACTATGACTCAGATTGGGAAACTGAACAAAGTACTTTAACACCATTAGAAATGGATCTTCTGGCCTCCTCATAATCTATTTTTGGTGTCTTTTCATGGCATAGGCTTAGTGGAAACTTTAGTACCCATTCACCCATATGAATGGATCAATTCACCCATCTAATTAATGAAAGTAATCTTGAGTGACCACAATATAAAAGCCACTTCAAGCATGTCTGTAACATCCTCAATATTTCTCACTAAGTGATCCCCTGTGCCGCCAGCACTCTACCTGCAAAAAGACCTTGTCCTAGTGAGATACAACACTCTTGGACAAAAACTTTGAACCCAAACAAACACTGGTAAAATAGTAACTTGAGCAGTCTTTAGCACTGTTTCATTGGCAGCCATAAGTAGACCAGTATGCTAACCTTAATGCTTGATACAGATCTACCAAGTTATATGTACTACCTAAATGGTAGTACCAGATATCCACAATCCTCAATTATTTTTCAGAGTTAAATCTCCATTTTATTCTCAGAGAGCCCTTTTTTATGTTCTTTCTTTTGTTTTTGGAGATTTATTTATATGTGTATTTTATCTAAATGTATGTCTGTGTACCATGCATATGTAGTTCCCATGGAGGCCTGAAAAGGGCATCGGATCCTCTGGAACTGGAGTTAAAGACCATATGAGCCATCACCATGTGGGTGCTGGGCACCAAACTCAAGTCCTGTGCATGAGCAGCATATGTTCTTAACTGCTGAGCTATCACTTCAGCCCAAGGATAGCAACTCTCAGTGCCATGTGTGGACATCAAGGACCAGAGTCACTTAGGTTCTCAGACTGCTCACAGTAGCAGAGTGTGTTTGCAGTTCTACAGTGATGGACTGATGGGGGCCGTAGATGAAGACCTTGTTTGTATATTTTCTGGAACAGACTCTCATCTTTCAGTTTTTAAAATTGTCTCTTCTCTATTATCTCCTTTGGGAATTCAGAACTTTTTATTTTTTCTAGCGGTAATTATCATGTTCTAGAGCTTTTAAGAGTTACTCCAGAAGCACTCTAGCTTTACCATAGCCAAATATTAAGCTTGACTGATTCTTGTAAGCAGGCATGGCAGCAAAGGAAAGTATTAGAGCAGTTTAAAGTGCTGGTTTTGTAAATGAGAAGTGAGCACACAGCTTCTCAAATGCTAAGTATACTTGACAAATGCTAACTTTATAATCCAAAACTTCCATAAGGCCTGTTTGGAAAACCGTTTTGTTTGGCCTAAAAGGTCTCAACACCTTTTGAAGCAAGTGTTCAGTCACTTACTGAGGCACTCCATATCAGAAGGCTGTCAATGACATTTTAAATTAAAAGCAATCAAAGCATATGTTTGGGTTTCAATTGCCCTTGCCTTATTAAACAATCCCTACTTTTGAGCTATGGAAACAACTCAGTACCTACTCATGCTAAGCAAGCATGAAGACTGCAGTGTGAGTCCCATAACCTGTGGAAAAGCAGGACAGGTGTGGTAGCAGAGAGTCCCGGGAGAAGAGATTGCATCGACAAACTGGCTAGCTAGACTAGTGGTGGGATTCACTTGAGAGAATCCACCTCAATAAACAAAGTACAGAATGATAAAGAAGATTCCCAACATCAATAAGCATCCACAAGTACAAGCACATGACATACAGGTATGCCCACATACAGGGGATATCACACACAAATGATCACACACACACTCGCACACACACACGCACATGCATGCACTTTACTCACTTTTCATATCTTTTACCAAGAAATACTTTCACATATTTTTCTTTAAGATTATGTTGTATTGATGTAATTCTTTAAGATTATGTTGTATTGATATAATTCTTTAATATCCTTAATTAGTTTCTCATATATATCTTGTACCTCAACCTGTGACTTTCTCTGTAATTATTAAATAAATTATTTGATTCTTCTTTTCTCTGTGCATCGATGTTAAAATGAAATTGTCAGTTTGTAGTTTGAGGTGGACACCTATATTCACTTTTTCTCCTCTCCTCCTTTCCAGTCAACTAAATACTTCTTGCACACTTCTCATGTTCTTGATTAACTTCTTTGCAAAGTACCTCTCATTCATATTCCCAGACTCAAAAATCAATTGGATTCACTGACTTCACACTCTCTTCTGTTTTAATTTCTGATTTTAATATTCATGGTGACTATAGTTGATTTTTTTTCTCCTTGGGAAGTCTATGATGCCTTGATTACCCTGAGTTCTGTAGGTTACTTGTTCTCTTCATGAAGAGAGTGATGACCATACACACATATTCTCTTACATTTTTTTACTTCAAAATTTCTTGTTTCCCCTTATTGTTATTTTTAAATTATTACTTATTTTATATGTATAAGTATTTTATCCATTTATATCTGTGTGTCGTGTGTGTATAGTGACCTCAGAGGTCAGTAGGTGGTGTGGGCCCCCTGGAACAAGAGTTATAGGTGGTTATGAGAGGATGTGTTAGGAATTGAGCATGTGTCCTTTGCAAGCACGGCTATGTTCTACTCACTGAGCCAGTTATCTTACTTTAGCTATCGTTTCTCTACGAGATCCCAGTACTCCTTCTTATACAAGAACTACGCATGGGAACACATCAATAACTTTATATGTGTAGTTTATCTTACTATGATGTGAAAGAGTTAAACAGAAAACTATCCACGTGTGTTCCCAGAAACAGTGTTTAAAAGCTGGGGGAGGATGTAAGGATCTCTGTGTTTCCAATAAATGGAAGGACAGTGCTTCATTGAAACCAATGTAGCTGATGTTCTGGACAAAAGCAAATAGGAAAGCAGGGTAAAAAAACAAACAACAAAAGCATCAATCAATAAGTTAAAAAGGTATTTATCCTTTGCTATAATCTAGTGAACACAGAAACAAGCATCCAGAGGACAAAGTGCACAGAGGAGATACAGAGGGTGAAACAGGTTCAAGAGAACTGTGTGTTACAGAGCTTAAAGCTGCCTCATAAGCCATGGGTCAAAACAAGTGTCTCAGGTGTGGAAAACTGGCTTCTCCTGCATCTATCTCCCCATTCTCTACATAAGTTTGAGTCTCTACAGGAGGTGATACTGATTCCTTTCACAGCTGCCTCTGTTAAAGACAGAACTAATGTTTTGAATGTCCTGTTCTGCTTCTGAGTCTAGACTTAGAATACATCTAAACTCACAAGCTGGTCATCTTTCTGGTGAAGGGTTTGCCCATGTTCCAGTCTTGTTTTGCATGGTAAAACCACATGAATGAGTACTGTAGATGGCTGGATAAGTTTTCCCAGAGGGACACATTCCATGTACCTTAAAGGTAGGAAATAAAACTCTATCTGTGTATGTCAAGCTTAATAGGTTGAATTTAGTACTATCTCCTATGATTTCTGATTGAAAGGAGCTGGCCAAATTAAAATAATTTGCTAGAAATCAAACAACTCACTGTAGATTCTCCACGTCCTTCCTTGGATTGGGATTGGCTGAAGTGATTCCAGCTGGAAGTCATCCAATAGGTTGTCCCTCATAGCTAGTGGCAACTTGAGGGTTCTGGACATAGGTGCTTTATGTAAGACTCGCTACTGTGGCACCAGAGAGAGGACCATTTCCTAAGGCTTCTTCATGTATGCACTTCTCACTCGGCCAAGGTAAAGCAAAGCCTTTGTTTCCTTAATTCACTCGTATAGAGTAGGTGGGATGAACAGCATGCATTTTCTGATAAGACAAACTGTGTGGATACTGAGTGTGAGTGAGCGTGGTTATTCACTTGGTAGAGTTATGTTCTCCTGTGTTTGAGATGTTATTAAGGATGACAAACCAAAGGGTGTCCCCTACTTAGCATTTCTGCTCAGGGTGTATGTATGGAGTGTCAGTGTGGGGAGGTAGGTACTGTTCTAGAGACCTGCCTTGTAGTAAGCTTACCCACCCATGTAGCAATTCTGTGCTTCATTCTTAAAAAGCTTGAGTGCAGATATTCTACCATATACCTTTAAAATAAAACAAATAATGAAAATGGTTCACGGTTGTGGCCAAGTTTGCCTACGAATGGGTGTGGTATGCTCCCACTCATCATGTGGATGCTAAAGAGGGGGAGACATCACATTTTTTTTCTCTGCTTATTTAAAAGTACAATGTGTTGTCTTCATGAGCACTAATGATTAGTATGGATTTATCTGTATGCTCTGTGGTTCTGGGAGTCCACACAGTTGTTTAAACAACTCTGTGCTAACACAGTGGCATGTGGCTGTCACTTACTCTGTCTACACTTTTCACTTAGGTTCAAAGTGCTCAACAGGGGAATGCGACTCGATTCAAAAACAATGAATCAATGACAGAGATACTGCTTTGCCTGTTTGTCTCTATAGACAACTGTAAAGTGCATCTGAAAGATAAAATGTTTTCCACTTAAAAGGTTTTCACATTAGAGGAAAGGTAGGAATTAATTTGTTAAAGTTTAATCTGTTTTCAAGTGCTTGGCTTTGCATGCTTTATTCACAGTTGAGAGACTTGTTTATAAACCTTTTTCTAACACAGCAAAAGTGCTTTGAAAGGAATCTTGAAGATGGTGATAAAAACTATGGAGATGATTACTTAGTGCATGTGGAGAGAACTAACTATGCAGTGATCTTCTAGGAGGTGACTTCAGTTTCTCTTGGTTTAAAAAATAAAAAATAGATATTTAGAATGGTTATATTTTAAGCCACTAAAGAAAGTGAAGTCATGTTTTAAATGGGAGTAACTTCTCTCCTGCTGATGGGCAGGAGAGTAAGTGCGTAAGTGTTCCGTCTTGGAGGAGAGAGGTGCCTTGTCAGTCAAGAGCCCAGGATTACCAGAAGATCATACTGCGCAACAGACTTTGCAAATGGATTTATTAGTGCTTACACACTCTTTTCTGTTTACTATAATTAAAAACCCAGGGTACAGGATGGGGCATGAATAAGTTATCAATACTTACATGAATAAGTTATCAATAAATAAGTTATTCAACACTTCATATTGAATTGGGTCCTCAAAGTCCTTGGGAAAAACTTGATTTTCACCATCAGTGTATAATTGGAAATCCCCTGAATTTTGATTCAGATCTTGGCACTGGTAAACCTGTAATAGCAACTACTTAAAAGTCGGGTTAGAAATATTTTGCATTGGTTATTGAAGAAATCTAGGCAAGAAGTATATATGGCAGGGTATGACTAGATTAAGAAAAAAGAAGAGGGGAGGTTAGCAAGGGCAATATACAACTGCATATTGGATTGTCAACGATCGATTGGCTAGAGGCACTGAGAAGCTATTTCTGAAACGTTTTTGGAGATCTGTCTGCCATTGTCAGATCTTGTCTTACTTTATAACATATTGATTAACATTGAAGCTACATTCCTCTGTAAAGAATTAACACAACCTACCTGTCACTACTGTAAATCTAATCCTCGTGGATTTTGTAGTACAATAGTGACCAGTGACTCTATTCTGCCCTGGAGTGCAAGGATGGTCTACAAAACCCATTGGAGATCCCAGATGAACTTTTATGAAAACTGATGGTAATGAGAGGTGAGGAAAGAGAGTCCAGTAGTCCAGTGGGTGAGGCTATAAATTTTGGTCATGAGTTTGACTCAGGAAATGACAGTTACTTTTACTTGCCTCATGTGTTTGCCATCTCTGAAGCTTCTGGCTCTATCTGATCCGAGGTCTAGCTCTGGAAGCTTCTGTACAATCTAATGTAGGTGTAGAATGTTCTCTTCCTCTGTGAATTGCTGCTGAACACCTTCCTAGTTCTTTCTGTGCTCTTACAGGCTGGTTCAACTCAGCTGTTCAGGCTCA
Source organism: Mastomys coucha (assembly GCF_008632895.1). Lineage (NCBI taxonomy): Eukaryota > Metazoa > Chordata > Mammalia > Rodentia > Muridae > Mastomys > Mastomys coucha. The sequence continues at coordinate 135,889,993 of NW_022196903.1, read as the reverse complement.
AAACTCCTCTATAAGCTGACTAATACAATCTGACTTTTATGTCTCTCTGCCTGCTTGGGCTCATATTGACTTAAGCAATCTGTTCTAATCTTCTGACTTCTTCTCACATTCTGGTTCCATTGGTCTTTACCTGTGTCTATTTTGTTCTCTTCAACTTATCTTTGTAAAACTCTCCTTGTTTTACAAACAAGGAGTTTACAAACTCCTGCCTCCTTCCCTCTTTACACTGCTCTTAAGTAGCTTCCCTTTCCTCTCTCTTCTCATGAGAGTTGGGCATGTCCCATTCTGTCAAATCTTTCTCTGATTCACCATTTTGTCTGCTGCTCAATTAAATATCACTTTCAAATGTGAGCTCTTCCTTCTACAAACTATCTTCATTGTTTCAGACTAGAGGTGTATTCTAAGGTTCTGTCTGTATTTCAGCCAGAGGGTTTAATGGTGTGTGCTAAGGGCTGAGCCACAACACAACTAGAAACAGTTATTTTCTTTCTTCCTTTTTTCTTTCTTTCTTTCTTTCTTCCTTTCTTTCTTTCTTTCTTCCTTCCTTTCTTTCTTTCTTTCTTTCTTTCTTTCTTTCTTTCTTTCTTTCTTTCTCTCTCTTTCCTTCCTTTTTTTTAAGTAAATAACACAATTTTGGCATTCACAGTATGATCAATTATCTTTCAATGCCTGGAGGGACTCAGCCAGCACTCTCCAAAGTGGTCAGGCAGAATGTCATTCAGTAGCTGATATACAACTAGAATGGCTCAGGTTATCTAATAATATTTTCAGGATCAATGTGGGTAACCAATTTGTTTGTGGGCACTTTTCACAGTATTTTTTCTTTGCTCATAGCAAAATTAGGGAGCTGCAGGGGAACTAATTGACCTTTGACAGCCTGATATAGAGGAATTTCTAGACCTTATTATGACAGATTGTTGGTGAGAGTCAGAGATCTCTTGGATATTACACATCCATATGTAAGATCTACCCCCAGATAGATAGAGATAGGAAGAAACAGAAGAGAGGAGAGACAAAATTTAGATATAAAATCAGCAATTTGAATCAGTTTAAAATGGTAAGGTTGTGCACATGATTGAAAGGTGAATATGGTATCCTCTATTAATGTTACCTGAAGAGATCTTGGAAAGAGTAATGTATGAAGACCCTGAAAAGGCAGAAGAGTTGATGAGGAGGGAAGACAGTAACAGGTGACTCAAAAGTTAACTTCTTTGATTCACATATAAGAATTTAAGTTATGAATGCATAAAGGTGTAGCTTTTATAACTTATTAAACAAGCATTGTTTTTAAATCTTATCTTTTACAAACTGAATCCAGTGACCATAAAGCCCAGAGATAAAGTTTTTTACTCTAGAAATTACAATAGTCATAGCAAGTGGTGACTGGCAGCTGGCAGCAGCAGCAGAGAAAGCAAAAAAATAAATAAATAAAAAATCACAGAACATAGAAAGCTCACACACTCAAAGACCAGTCAGAAACAAATTGTGCAGTGGCCACCATCATTCGTATATTCAACTAACCATTCATTCAACCAGATAAATTTTCATGTTGGTTCTCATGTTTACAATGGAACTTATAGATACACCAAAAAACATAATCCCACCTGCACACAGAAAACAGACAGATATAACTTTCCAAGCAACCAGAATCGGGTGGGTAGGCTATATCTAACCCTTCCCCCTTGGAGGGAGTGAAAAGGTTTTGTAATTGGATGAAAGGGGAATGATGTTTTGCTGTGCAGGGGTTTTGGTATACAATACTAGTCAATCCACCTGGAAATGTGGTGAGGGAAAAGGGGTCATCGGATTGTGTGGTTTAGAGAAGAATAAAGAGGAGAACAGCTTTTGGGCCTGGGGTCAAGAAGATGGGGTGAGCAAAATAAAAAATTAGAGGTGCCTACTTTGGCTAGAAAGTGCTTTCCCAGCAAGGTTACAGGACAGGCTGGTACCACTAGGAAAGAGTGGGCAAGGGGGATACCCCTAAAAGTATAGCAAAGTGGTAAGGTTTGGAAAGTCTGTTAAGGCTGCCCCCTAAACTGACAATCAAGAAGGTCGAGGAGAGCTGGATTACTCTAAACTCTGTCATGATGAAAATCATGGCTCCAGTTCCAAGAAGGAGGGAGATGGGTCACCCTGATACTACAATGACTACCTAAGACACCCTTCAGGAGATGGTAATGCTTGGGACTCCTCAGGTGTCTATGGCCAAAGTTAAGAGGGCTGGAGGATCATCTGGGATTAATGTCCTCACATCTTGAAGGATATGAAGACAGTGTCCCAAAGTCTCTCTTGATGGCATCATGGGCAGCACAGTTGGAATAGTTTATGAGAGTTTGGACAGGCCTGAGGCCCAATAACCTTCACATTAGGTTGTTCCTCACACTGGGATGTAAATGAATAAATAAATAAATACGTAAATACATAAATGAAGTTTCAGAAAAAGCATCATCCTTCCCAGCTCTAGCAAAAATGGATGTCAGACACATAGCTGCTTCCACTCTGGTGGAAGAGGAGCATTCGCTAAGATGGCAGCAATACACTTTTCCTTTCAGACCACCTTTAGGTTAACTCCTTTGTTGCAGACTTTCCAGATTTTTAATCATATTCAATATGCTTAAAATTCTTGAGGTAAGATTTAGCAACTTTAGCAAAATTTTAGAGAGTTAAACCAAAGTCAAAAGAACATGAGATGAGTAGCCATAGTCCCTGTAGGAAAGTCTGTCCCTTTTGTTGTTTTGCTATCCTTTTTCTGCCACAAAGTCAAATGGCTCACCTGATATGGGAAAGAGAATTTGGAGAAAACTTTTCAACAATCATGCTTGGGTCTAGAGGAGGGGGGACCATACCCCAACTTTAGAGTTGGCTTTTAATTCAAGTGGAACAGCGCAAAAACATTGGTCTAATACCACACATACATAAAACATATGGACCTAAGGAAGCTGCAAGTCAGAGCTCCAGAGGTATGGGGCTGAATGGGGTCGAGTAAAGTAGGCTAGCCATAGCCTTAAAAATAGTGACTCGGGGGTACGTTCATCTCTAAGAGTACCAGACTGGGAGTGAGGGGCAGATGTTCAGTGGCCTTGACTGGGGGTGAGGGGCAGATGTTCAGTAGTCCTGTTCTTGTACTCAGGGAAGCATTTACACTGATCAAAAAGGACTAATTGCCACTGTTTGATAGCAGGCACCAGGAGAGCTGGTGTGAGTCCCAGAACCTATGTACATTTTTGGTTTTGTTTTTATTTTCCAATATAAGTTTTACTGCTCTGAGAAGGAAGGCATCCTGGCAGTTGAAAGCCAAAGAATACCATAAAGTCCCACTGTACACGACAAATCTCACAGAAGAGATTTACTGGGAAAGATGAACCCAGGAGGGTGGCTGCTTAGGTGGACTCAGGAGAGGAGCAGCAGAGAACCGACCAGAAGATAGGGTTTCTTTAGGGTGGGAACTGGTGAGATCGCAAGACCAGAGTCTGGGCTATTTGCTCTGTAGGGTGGGGGCTGGATCCAGCTGTTAGGGCAGTTAGAGTGTTCAGATGTAGGACTTCATGGCTGGAGATTTACAGTGGAGGGTCCTGGCCACTCTCATGTCTCAAGGGGCTTACAGAATGACCATCTCCAGCTCAGGGATGGGCAATGAGAAACAGAAGAAAAAAAGGCTAATAAAAAATTGCCCTATGGATGATAAAAATAGAGGCAGGTGAGGGGAGTTGAGAATTTGATATTTTTTCTGTATGTGGTGTATATTTAACTTATGAGCTTCTTCTGTAACCCATTGTACCCATTCTTTCCTAAATCAGCACCATGTCCTCTCGGGAAGTTAAGTGGACTTCAAGTTTTATGTGGGAGCTTTGAGTCTGGCAGTTTTATTTGTAGATCTGTTCAGAACTTCCAAGATACTCCATATAATTTTCATCTATGTCCTGTGAATTTACAGCCCTATTTACAGAATAAGTAAGTTGTATCTCAGCTTACATGGCCCAATTCTATCTCACTGCAGTATTTTATTTATTTATTTATTTATTTATTTAAGGTATATCTTTTTTTTTTTCACGATTTTTGGATACAGACTTCCTGCTATAGTCAAAACTATTTGACTTGAGTGAGTGACTTTATTCTCAGGCCACAGAGAACAGGTTACATTCATTTAAGAAATGGTGTGTGTATTAAGATAGTGTATCCATAAAGTCATTCACCAACTGTTTCAATGAACAATGGTTCTGCTTGGAGGGTGGCACAGACATTAAGTGTGGCTAAGAATCTGGTTCATTGGCTGGGATAATTTGAAAAAGCATTCATCTCAGAGAAAGAGTAACTTATAAAGTCATCTTCTTCAAACTTGATACAAGAGCTACAAATGTCAAGCAAAGCATTCAGTCTCACTCTTTGTTGTTCTCTTTCCTACAAGCCACCTCCCAAGTTAATTGTCTATATCTCCTTTGGGTATATAAATACTTTTGAAATATATAAGCTGTTCTGAAAACTATAGTATAGTGTAAAAACATGAAATAAACAATATTACTAATAGAGAGACTGAAATAGGAGAAGCAAGATTTCAAGACTTATGTTGTACACAGTCAGACACTGTCACAAACAAGCTAAAAGTATATATAGATTGTACAATATTGGACCTATTTCTCCAATAACCAAATTAGAGAGACCATTGGATGACACTCAACAAATTTCTAATTCTGCATATTTTTGGATTTCAATCAATTAGGATATGTTGATGATATTAATTTTCATATTAAGATATTAAGAAAAGGTAATTGTCATTTTCTGTTGTTTTTGTTGTAAGATGTGGAATTAGATTTGTGTGGATTTGTTGAAAGATTACTTTCTTTCTTCTTCTAGGGTGTAGTTTTGCTCCTTATGTTGATGTTTTCCATCTATTATCCTTTGTAGGGCTGGATTTGTGGCAAGATATTGTGTAAATTTTGTTTTGTCATGGAATATCTTGTTTTCCCCAACTATGGCAATTGAGAGTTTTGCTGGGTATAGTAGCCTGGGCTGGCATTTGTGTTCTTGTAAGGTCTGT